>NW_019154086.1:98130136-98183722 GCF_002288905.1 Enhydra lutris kenyoni
GAGGCCACGCTGACCCTGCGTGGGCTTCACCCCAGTTAAGCCTCTGGAGCGATGTCCCTCAGCGGAACAGACTTTTAAAAGTCCCGATTTTGTGCTCCGTTGCTCCGCCGCTTGCCGGGAGCCGGCCCCTCCCCCCGCGGTCTATCTTCCCGTCGCTTTGGATTCACTTCTCCGCCAGTCCTACCTTTCAGAAAGTGGTTGATTTTCTGTTTCTAGAATTGCCCTTCTTCTTCTCTTCGAACTCCCGTTGGATTTGTAGGTGTTTGCAATCTTTAGATAAGGGATCTAGCTGATCTCCCGCTACCTGAAGTAGTCTCAGCCTGCTACTTCTCCGCCATCTTGACTCCTCCCTCCTTGATCTACTTCTTGTTTTAAAACAACTTTTACTGCGAATATAATTTTTTTTTCCAAAAATGCTTTTTCTTGTGATGAGAACTTGCAAGATCCATTTAATCAAAATTTTAATCACAGCAGGCTTAGTTTGCTTTAATGATACAAACATAAGCTGTGTTTATGAAGGGAGCCTAAACATTAGATGTTTTTTAGCCTAGGAGCAAAATGAAAATTGAGAGAAAAATTTATTGGCAAAAATTTTTTTTGGTCTAACCTATATGCAAAATAACCCCCGACTGTGTTTTTATTCACCCATTGTTTTCAAGCACAGGAATCTTTCATGGGAACCTAAAGCAAAAAACTGCTAAAATACATATTTGGAAAGATCAGCTCTACATGAATATGGGCTGTCAAGAGAAATAAGCGTGGGTTTAGGAACACCTTCTATAAGCAGAACAATTTCTAAAGGGAAGGAAATGCAGAAAAGTATTAAATGAGAAGGATAACCGAAGTCAGAAGAGAGATTTAACAATCTGAGTTCAATTCCCTAGAGCAAGAGACATCTCAAACTGAATTTGGAAATCCTCTCAAGCTTAGAGGCTGGCTAAATCCACCCTGCTTTTCTAATTTCAGATGCTTGGAAAAAGCATTTTCAAGACAATACATAGAAACTGCAGCAGAGAGAAATAAACTAAAATATCACCAAACTTGAGCGTAATTGATTTAATAATCTGTGTTTTTAAATGTATAATAACGGGGACCTGGGTGGCTCAGGGGTAAAGCCTCTGCCTTCGGCTCAGGTCATGGTCTCAGGGTCCTGGGATCGAGTCTCACATTGGGTTCTCTGCTGGGCAGGGAGCCTGCTTCCTCCTCTCTCTCTCTCTGCCTGCCTCTCTGCCTACTTGTGATCTCTGCTGTCAAACAAATAAAATCTTAAAAAAAATAAAATAAATGTATAATAACAATAATGAGGACAAATTTGGGGGGGGGCTAAAAAAACTTGAAAAAAATTTTTCTCATAAAGACCCTGATGCAGGGCGCCTGGGTGGCTCAGTCATTAAGCGTTTGTGTTTGGCTCAGGTCATGATCTCAGGATGCTGGGATGGAGCCTCATATTGGGCTCCCTGCACAGGCGAGGCTTGCTTCTCCTTCTCCTGCTCCCCTGTTTGTGTTCCCTCTCTCGTCATGTTTCTCTTTGTCAAATAAATAAATAAAATCTTAAAAAAAAAAAAGATCGTTAGAGAGGAGAAGGGATTTGAGGGAAATTGGAAGGGGAGGTGAACCATGAGAGACTATGGACTCTGAAAAACAATCTGAGGGTTTTGAAGGGGCGGGGGGTGGGAGGTTGGGGGAACCAGGTGGTGGGTATTGGAGAGCGCATGGATTGCATAGAGCACTGGGTGTGGTGCAAAAACAATGAATACTGTTATGCTGAATAGAAATAAAAAAATTTAAAAAAAGATCGTGATACATGAACTATTGATTTTCCTTGAACTGCCACAACAATAACAACAATAAATAATATTTTTGGTTCAAGGGAAAATCCTTTTCCTTGTTTCCTGTTTAGTTTTCAAAATGAAAGCTAAACCATGATGCTTTAAAAAAAAAACAGCTTATGAAAATCCAATGCTTATTTAGTTTTTGAAAGCATTATAAAGAACAAGTGATTCCAAACGCTCTGTGCCTGTCATTTTCTTCCCCCAAGGTTGGTCAGAGAAGCACATTCAAGGAGCTGGAGATCATCACTTTATCTATGAACAGTTGTCCCATGGGTATGAGGCAAAAGGAATAATTGTTGAAGTCGGGAATAGCCTGTGTCCCCACCCTTGTGATTAACTCAAACAAGAAGGGATGTGGCAACAGCAGATCCTGGAAAACTCAAGCTTGAGATAGAAACTGTGTTCTTGTTTTTCTCAACAGATTATGATAAAACAGTGCCAAATGATCCTGCACTTTGGTAAGGAAGACCAGGAAGAGAGAGTAGGAAAGAACAGCAAACAGGAGAAAAATCTTCATTTCTCAAATTTTTTTTTTTTTTGTAATATAGAATATTGTTGAAGTGTCAAAAATGAATTTTTGTTAAGGTGTTTCCTTTATTAATATTCTTGTCTGCTCCTTTTAAAGCTTATTTTTTCTAGAAAAATATTTAAAGTTTATTTTAAGTTTATAAATAAATCAGGTAAGACTTATGTAATAATTTTAATGAATTATTTAAAATGTAACAGAGTAGGGAGTTACAAATATCTGAAGAGACTGAAATTCGAAGTGGTTTCTTTAGAACAATAATAATATTAACTTAAGATTATGAAAATGAATATGTGAATTGAGGAGAGACTTTTTCATGCTTAAGTTTAATATTTATGTAATGCTCCATAGTAATGAAAAATAAACTTTTGCTATTTTCACTACTAGTATAATATTTTTGATAGAAAACAACTAATTTTCTGTGCTCTGTATTTCTTCCACTAAGATATGAGAATGGAAATAAATATATATATATGTAGATAAATATCTATTTGTATCTATTACAACTTGCATAAATACATAACTTTTATCACTGAAACAGTGAATTCAAGAGTGGAAATAAATCTTCAAAGTCATAATAACTTAAAAACATAGTGCTTTATATGTTACAAAATGTTTCCCAATATAGTTATGCAAAATCTAACATCAACTGCATAAGATTTAACAGATGAGAAACTGAGGTTTAGAGAAGTCAAAAATTTGTTCAAGGTGAATGTAGGTAATAAGACAAATGGATCTTAAACCCTGTTGCCTTCCATTGGGTCCACGGATCATGATTCCTTCCAGGCATTCAATCTAACCTACTAAGCTAAAAGGTTAGCCTTTGCTCATTATTTGCAGAAACAGAATGATCACCAATTCTAACATGCTTCCCATTTTCATTCTGAACAGCTTAAGTAGGAGTAGTTTCTTTTTACATGGAAATGCTTGTTTTGGTTCTGTCCTCTGGAGTTACTCAAAATAAGTCTAAACCATTTTACCACATGCCATCTGTACATTTATTTTGCAGTAGTTGACAAAAGTCAAGGTGAGGGCAATAATGTGTTATACTATGAAATTGACGGAGGAAATGGATAAATTGAGGAAGAGTGGAACAAAGTGACGTTTTAGAGCTACTTGGACATAGTTTGAAAGTACAGATCAAGGAGGTCAAAAGAAAGTATGGGGATAGGAATATAGAATTCATACCTAGAGGATATTCAGTAATTTCTTCAACCAGTATCAGCCAAGTGAAGTGTTAGGAACTGGGAGAAGAAAAGACATAAAAACAAATTGCATATGGCCTGAATCCAAAGGGACTAGGACGTGGAACATGAAGTTGTGAGATTAAACAGCTTGACCAGTATACCCAGGCAGTGAAGTTTAGACCCAGGATTAAAAAGGTATGTGTCAGTTCCAAAGCCCATGCCTTTTTCACTGTACCATGAGAAAATGAGCTGAGAGTTTCAAGCACAGAGAACTGTTCTCTAATGTCAAATATCATCATTGAGTAGTTAGACAACACAGACTTTGGGCCATATTTAGTAAATTTTTGAAAGGCTGTAATTGGGAACTAATATTCCTATGTATACAAAATGAAAATATATAAACTATATAGTGCTTTTTAATAAGTCTGGATGTAAAAAAAGAGTTGGGTTAGAATTATATAGGAAATGTTATTAAGGAGAGCTTGCTGTCTATATGTGTTTGTGTGTTAGAAGAAGTCTTATGGACTTTATATCCTTAGAGTAGGTTTCCTCAACATTAACACTGTTGACTTCTTGGACATGATAATTCCTTGTTGTAGGACTGGATGTCCTGTGCATTTTAAAATGTTCAGCCGCATCCCCAGCTCCTCCCTACCAGATGCCAGTAGCACTGCCTCCCCAGTCATGAAAATAAAAAATGTCTCTACACTATTGTAAATGTCCCCTAGGGGGGCAAAATTGCTTCTCCTACCCCTAAATGAAAAGCACTGATTTAAGGAAAGAAAGAAATGAATGGGGGGGGGATTAAATAATGATACATCTTACAAAGAAAGTTGATTTTAGGGGGTGCCTGGGTGGCTCAGTGGGTTAAAGCTTCTGCCTTCAGCTTAAGTCATGATCCCAGGGTCCTGGGATTGAGCCTCACATGGGGCTCCCTGCTCATCAGGAAGCCTGCTTACTCCTCTCTCTCTGCCTGCCTCTCTGCCTACTTGGGATCTCCGTCTGTCAAATAAATAAATAAAATCCTAAAAAAAAAAAAGAAAGAAAGAAAGAAAAAAGTTGATTTTAGAAGGCAATAAAGAAAAGAATGACCAAAAAAAGAAAAAGAAAAAAAACATGGGTGAAGATATGAGATTGGTGAGGGTATATTCATAAATAAAGGTCTCTATTTTTTCCCAGAAAAGTAAAAACAGAACAGCCATTAAAATGAGAAGGTTGTTTGATGTTCGTAGACTTTTCAAGTTTAACAAAGAATATGATTAAGGTTTTGCAAAAACAACTTGCCAAGAAATATTGAGGGAGCAGCTGAGGTTGAATAATCATCTGAAACGATGCCAATCAGCAAGCTGAGGAAATATTCCCAAGCATTGTTCAGCCTCAAGGGAATTGATAAATAGGAAACAAATGGTGAAATTGATCAGGGTTTGACAGTTTAACAGGGCAGGTGAGGCCCTGCAGTAAGATAGACAGAAATTAGATCTGTGGTTAGAGTGTACCTAAAATGGTCAATGATTAGGTCCAGGCTCAGGTACCAAGAAGAGGATCAGTGGGAATGGGAAAACCATGGAAGAAAGAAATGGAATATTAATAACCTCTAAATATTAATAACCTCTACAAAATATGCTTTATGTAACAAGGTGGAACAACTCTAAAAAACACTGCAGTTATTCAAAGAATTGGGCATATATATTATCCATGGGACGGAGAAAGCCTGTTAATGGAAAAATACAAACAGGCTTTGTACATTACATATACACTGTCTTGAATGTTTAGGTACCCCCCCTTGCTAGTTATACATGTGTATGTATATATTTACACCCTACCTGTTAATCATCTATCTATCTATCTATCTATCTATCATCTATCTCTCTATCACCTACATTTCTATTTAGTTAACCTGAGAGGCTTTTTTAAATCATTGATTTTTTTTTTAATATCCTGATGGAGAGTAAATGTGCATACATAATCTATGTTAGGACTCATTAGATCTAATAGCTTATTTATTTTTGCCTCCCACTGTCCTTTTAAACCTGTGCAGAAGAGGAAAATTATCCTTTGCCACTGATTGAAAGCTTGATGAAGAGCCCATGAATTTCTAGACATTTTTAGGTACTAAAAAATTATTTGGTCACCTTAAGTTGTAAATATAGTGTTATATGCTCAGTGAATTAAGGTGTCAACTCACATATAGTAACAGATATTTTCATCTCTATTCAAGAAAATGTACCTTTCCATTCCTATGCCAGCTAAGGTCAGCTTTGGGTGGAGCTTCTGGCTATCAGAAAAGTGAATTGTGGCCATCTTCTCTCTCCTTGTCACTCAATTTTAACCCCACTGCTAGATATTATTTCTAATCCCTCAGGTTGGTATGAAGGGAAGGAAGATGAACAAGGAAGCCAACTAAGTTTCACTTTGACTGGTACAATTACATGTAGACTTCATGTGTCCTGCGCCCAGCAAATATTTAAAGCTGTGGTTTCTCTTGAAGGGTCCTTATGGACTTCTTGAAGACAACTTGTTGGTTTCCTTGGAATATAACTTCCATGATATGACTGATATCTTTCTGTTGCCTGGCCACTATGATTATCTTTAGCTTTTGCTTGCAGGAGCCTCTTACTGTTGTAATCTTCTGGCTATACAAGACTGTCTTCTTGGATAAGTGTCATTGACTGAATACTAATTTTCCTTCTGTATGTATCACCCCCAGTCCCTAGGATTCATGCACTCCGACCTGCCTGATCCCATTGGAAGTGCAGTTATTTTCCAGCTGCAGCCCCCATTCTCTGCTCCCAAGAATGCTTTGTCTTTTTCAGGCATGATTCAGCTTGGCGTCTTCCACTGGTGGGAATGTGTGTAAAGCTTGCTGGAACAAGCTGGAGCCCCTCTTACTAGTCTTGGGATGATGTCTTAATCATGCCACCTTCCCCACGGCCTTTGTAGGAAGGACCAGTGAGATCCCCAGATCAGCAATCTTACCAAATCCCAACTCTGTCAACCCTTAAACTACCTACACTTTTTTGATCCTTTATTATCTGTAATCTGAGAAAGAGGTTTCTGGGTGAGGATCCCAAGTATTATATAAATAGTTTTCAGGTATTTTCATTGAAAACTTAGTTATAGTGTAGTAAATCATAACTGACATGTTTCTCAGTCATTTTTCATAACTAGCACTTCAATTAAAACTTCCATTTAACATATTATTTTATATATAAAGAGGAAAATGAATAGGGAGGGTTTATCTACATCTCTGATTTGGTCAGTCATTAGTTAGGGACAGTTAGGCACATAGACATTACTAACAGGTGATGCAATTATAATGCAAAGAGAGAAAAAAAAATTAAAAGTAAATATAGCAGTGATCTAAATTCACTCCTGTAGTCTACTGAAAAGTAAGGGACATAAAGGGGTTGGTACAACATACAGAAGGCTTCAGTGAGGCTATATACTCTGTTGGGTTGTGTGAAATGCCTAGACCCACTTTTAGAGATAGCAAGTATACAGTAGGATCTATTGAAGAACAATCCTACACTATCATCCAAACTGTTTATTACATACATTATATCATTTAATTTTTATATTGATATCGTGATACTTGGGAGATAAGGAATTTGAAACTCAGAGAAATAGTCCAAATTTTTATTTCCAAGCACTCCTTTCCCCTATGTTGATCTCTTAATGGAGATGTGATTGGTTCTTTTCTGGCATCAGCCTAAATATAACTGAACTCTGAACTGGACTTATTTCAATCTCAGGTTTAACATAAATTTTAGGAGTAAGTTTTTGCAGGACTTTTGCAGGACTTTTGGAAGATTTACCAATTCTAAATTCAAAGAGGGGTGTGTGTGTGTGTGTGTGTGTGTGTGTGTGTGTGTGTTGAAAGAGTGAGTTAGGAGATCCTGATGGCAAGACAAATGCACAGAGGTTAGATTACATAACTGCTTTTTGGTTTTATTGCATTAGTGTGCATTTACCTTTCACCTCTCATACAAAACAAGGTATTACCACCATTGATAGTCTTTTCCTTCATAGTGTTTCTTATTGTGGATAAAGTTGGTGTGGCAACACACTTCCTGTAAGTCAAGAAGACTTTCAGAGCTGTATAAGACTAACAGAATTACTGGATATATTTAAAAAATATAAAATGGAAGATTCTATCTTCACAAATATGGATAACATTTCAAACTTGCTGAGTGGAGCCAAATTCACTCCATTAATTCTTAGGGTACCAGCTTTATTGGCTTCAATAGCTCAATCTCCTCATTACACTTAAGCCCAAAACCCCTCAGTCAATGCTCTCTGAAATCTAGGCCTATTTTGTGTCCTTTTTAATGAAACATTTTTTCCTGACTTATTTCTTAATTAAAATAAGTGATGTTTGCTCTTTTTTATTCTCCAGTAGAAAATGAAAACATACTTAGGGAAAGCAATTGACCATGGGAATTGGTTTATGAACATGTAGAACCTCCACTATCTTCAGGGGATGTGGGAGATATAGAGTTTTGTACCTCTATAGCTCTATGAATAACAAGTAACAGAAAAAAGACATAATTTATTTAACCTTATGTGAGAAATTACATTTTTATAGACTGTGTCCTGATGGGGAAATGTAATATAAAATTCGTTTTAGTCTGAAATTAATATTTTCACCCAGCTACAGTTAAGAGGGATTTGGTCTTTTTTTTAATTTTATTTTTTAAAAGATTTTATTTATTTATGTATGACAGAGAGAGAGAGTGAGAGAGGGAACACAAGCACAGGAGAGCTGGAGAGGGAGAAGCGGTCTCCCTGATGTGGGCTTGATCCCAAGACTGGGATCATGACCTGAGCCGAAGGCAGAGGCTTAACCAATGAGCCACTCAGTGGGCCCAATTTGGTCTTTTTAAAATTATTTTACCTTTTTTGATCATTTCTAATATTTCTGGATTATTCAAAAAAAACTAGATTAATGATAAATTATATGCTTGACTCTTTGAAGAATATCAATGTCAATAAACTACAGTGCTATCAGAGCTCACCATAGACTTCTGAGTTCAAACCAATTTTCTATCTTTTGGTAACTATGAGGTACTTTTTCTGACTTAAAAAAAATGGGGTAAATTAAGCTTGTTTCAAAAGAAGAATTGAGCTTGGAAGCTAGTGATGCTTGGCTTATTCAGTAGTCATTTGTTCTCTGCCTTATTTGGTTAAAATGTCCTTTACTAAGCTGACTTTATAGGATAATAATCATGTAGTCTAATTCACCAATTATACATGCAACTATAAAAACACTCATAACACAGAACAAATTAATCTTTTTTTAGAACAAATCAGTCTAATATTTTATTTAAAAATCACACATGACTACCAATGCCCATTGCATTTATTCTTTATTATCATGTTCTAAACTTTATAAGCTGATACATCAAACACTAAAACTGATGACACAAAATAACCATGATTTCCAGTTATTATCTCTAAAGGCGTGTCTTCATTAAGCAGGATGTGGAAATGTTTGCTTAAAGGTGAGAAGGAGATCTTAAAACAATAAAAACTGGAAGAGGAAAGGCTAAAACCCTGACACAGCTCTTGGGAAGGGGATGACAAGTTTTGAATGCAAGATAGGAAGTTCCAGGTGTGTTCAGTGACTTACTTGTGAGAAAATGTGCCTAGGCAAATTCTTTTGCTCATTCCCACAGTATTCTGGATTAATATTTTTTCCAATTTTGTGCACCACAGGAATAGAAATCAAGTACCTTAGGCATGTGAACTAAGTGACTACTCAACTTACTTGTGATATTTGAAATGCATTTTTCCATTAGTCTGTTCATTAGTGTCAAGGACAAAAGTCCATGCTTTACTGCACACAACCAACATGCATCTAGTGAAGGAAAAGGAGAGGAAGGAAGGGGAAGGGAAAGTCTTCTGACAACAGGGCTACACAGTCAGGGGTAGCGGAAGGGCCAAGTGAAGCAGAGGACGTCTCGCTCTGCCCCAGGATGTGATCACAACCAAAAACAAAAGCTTGTTCCTCTGCATTAACCTTCCTGTCCCACTCAGTTTCTCACACACCCCAAGAACAGGTTGTTGGGGTCTTTCACAAACTCCATCTTCATTGATGGACGACTAGGGCCTGAAGTTCCTGTGAAAATGAGGAGTCCTCCTCAACCCCATGAACTTCAAGGATAGTGAAGGGACAAGGCTTAACCTAGGCTAACCTATTGTGTAGAATATGTTGCTTTTCTTACACCTTCTTAGTGTTCACATCCTGTGATGCAGTGAGAGCACTCATCCAGTCTCTGCTTTTGGCTCTTCCACAGGCAGAGGCCACATGCCTCAAATTCAACATCATGTCATGCTCCTATCCATTCCACCACCAGTAACACTTCTTTCTTGATCTGGACGATCTCTTTTGGATATTTGTAAAACAATCAAATGTGATCATGTTAATGAGGACTTATTAACATAACCTCAAAATTTAGGACACTATTTTTCAGAAATATACCTTATGTTTGAAAGAAGTATCTCTTTTCTTCTTTCCTACAAACCCGTTGAGGGATGTTGCCTTTCTGGACTTGGTGCACCACCACCTACCCAGTCCCTAGCAACCCAATCCAAGAACTCCTAATGAATGAAAATAGGAATGTTCAGCCCTTACCAGTTTAACAAGTAAAAGTGAAGTGACATTTTTACTGATGCCTAATTCAACCAACTTGAATCCTCTTTGTCTTTCTTAAGGAGGAATTCACTTTCCCATATGGTTCTTTATCCAAATACGATCCTGAACACACCCAGAGTTACTTGTGCTTGTTAAGGATTCATCTTTCTTTAATTCATACCTACTTCTACTTGATTGGAGAACAAAGAATACTGTCTCAGGCAGGTCCTCCAGCTGATTAGAAAATGATGGATATCAAAGCTTTGGCTGGAGCAAAATTTGCAAAGAGCTCTCCTTTTAGGACAAGGAGAAGAGGGAGACCAGATTCCCAGTTCTTCTCAGAGACTAAAACCATCATTGTCTTAAGTACAGTACACATCACACTTTTGTATTCTGCTAGCAAGCTCTCTTTGAGTAGTATGACCATATGTTCCTATTGCTCAGGAAAGTCCTGGTTTAGGCATCTTATATACTAGTAATCTCAAAAGTGTCTCTGTATGGGGGTGGCTCAGTGGGTTAAAGCCTCTGCTTTCAGCTCAGGTCATGATCCCAGCATCCTGGGATCGAGCACTGTGTCAGGCTCTCTGCTCAGCAGGGAGCCTGCTTCCCTTCCTCTCTCTGCCTGCCTCTCTGCCTGTTTGTAATCTCTGCCTGTCAAATAAATAAATAAAATCTTAAAAAAAAAAAGTGTCTCTGTATGGACAGCAAATTATAGCTGAGGGTTTAGACTCTTTTTGGAAGTCCACAGAGAAGAAAAAGACCTACCATCCTTACATTATGTTCTCACTCGTGCTTTTTTCTCTACTTCAACTTTCCTATCAAAAACACCAGCAACAACTCTCTATATTCCAAAATTGGATTAAAATCTCTGGTTCCCTGATAATTCCTCTAGTATCCAATACATGTGAGCCTTTAAAATTTTTTTTTCTCAAATTATTACTATCTTTTTCAAAGGGCCAATGGATAAAACACTAGTGTCCCCAAACCAGGTTCATTCTCCTACCAGCTGTAGTCCAGTATAGTGCCCCTAAGTTACGTCACTATCTCAAAATACACTAAACATGGTTCATATATAAATACTGGATGCCCTTTTAACATTTACAATGATTTTTTTATTTTAATGATAATATTGTTTAATTGAAATTATTCTTTATTTTATGATATTGTTGACATGTGACACTTGATGTTTTCTTTTGTTTGTTGTTTTTTTTTATTTGTTTTTAACTGAGAGTGCTTTCTGCTTGGCCAGTGGGAAAAGCAAAAATAGACTGCCTTGCTGTGCTAGTGTTTCAAAGTCCCTTAGGAAGAAAATATTATCTCTCATAACTTCCTTTAGAAATGGTCTAATATTTTTAGTTCCTATAGTCCTTGTTTTTTCTTGTTTCAGGATTTTATTTACCTACAACCTAGATGGGGAGATTTAAAATAAATCCCCCACTCAGTTTGTAACCACTGTACAAATAAAATTATTCAAAAGTCCTTTTTGGTAAGTTGCAAAAATGAACACGATCTTTCATTCCTTTCAGTTTCCATTCCATGCACAATGTGACTTTGAAGCACTATCTACAATTGGAGTCTATTTCCCCTGTGTTGGTCTTGTGATTCACTTTATGCAATAGAATGAAGCAAAAAGGTGTTGAGTATAGCTTCCAAATCTGGGTCTCTTGAGACCTTACATAATCCCACCTACTCTCCTGAAACCTCTCTTTCTTCCCCATGTCAACAAACCTGGGCTAGTCCATTGAAGGATGAGCTTGCAATTGGTCCATAATCAAAGGGGCTTCCTATTTACCCAGTAATGCTGCAGCCACATCACTTGAGTGAGCCCAGTTGAGATTAGAAGAATCACCTCCCTGAACCCAGTCTCTATTTCTAACCCAAAGAATCATTAACTAAAAAATAATGTTGTTTCAAGCCATTAAAATTTTTATTAGTTTGTTATGCTGCCAACTGTTGTTTTAAGCCACTCCGTTTGGTGATAGATTGGCATGCAGTATAAAGTAACTCATACAACTCTCATAACCCACAAAATAAATTCCAAATGTTTTAACATTATAGTCAAAATCTTTTACAATTATCTCCAAGCTTCAATCCTACTGCTTTTCCTTTGCAATGTATTTTCAATCCATATGTTGCACATGTTTTGTTAATCAAGTAATGTTTTCTGTGACTCTGTATTGCCAATTTTTTTTATATGCTGTGTCCTTTGACTGAAATGCTCTCACCTATCTGCTCTCCTTGTGAACTCATACTTTTTCTACAGACCTAGTTCTAATATTATGGCCTCCTTAAAGATTTTTCCAACTCTTCCAAAAGAGTTCAACTCTTTTTCCATTTTTTGTATATCTTGAACCTATGACACTTAGCCCATGACACTGTTGTTTACAGCTCTCACACCTAGCATAGCCATAGACACAGCTTGAATAGATGCAAGCATTATTTACCAAAGTTTGCTCTCTACCTCCAACCCCACCTTCACAGGAGGGTAGAGTTCTTCATTGTATGCAGTACCAGTGGGTCAATTTTGACCCAGGTTTTAAAAAACATCCTGCTTCCCTCCTTTTGGGATCTTCCAACCGTACTTGTTAAGTTCATTTGAAAAAACAAAAACAAAAGCAAACCAAGTGGCTCTTTAGTCCCAAAACAAAGAAAGCAAATGGTAGGAGAGCTTCTCAAGCTTACCTGCTAACATGTGAGCATGAAATTATTCTCAAGTACTTTTGTTTTATGGTATTGTAGCCAGAGATGAGACAAGAGCTGGATTAATATCTGATGGCAAATGTTAAGAGTATATGTAAAATTTTAAGATCCTAATCAAAACCTAGGAAATTTTGACTGAAAATAAATTACGGTTTCCTTGAAAGACTATTAAGTAGTATATATGTTATCTGTTCTTAAAGACTGATGAAAATTTGTTTAAATTTAGTCAGATGTTTTTGTCTTTGAGCATATCTAGCCTAACTGAAATTTGTTAATAAACTGATTTTTTTTTTCATGGTTTAAATGGACACCAAGTATTCTCAAATGTTAAACTTATATTGCTAGGTACACACAGCCCACAATGATATGAGAAAATAAAATACACTTAAAAAGGAACAACATTGCTTCTTCCACTACCCCAATTTCTAAAGTGAGCTATGGTCAAGTTAAAAACATTTAAGAAATCCTGGACTATATAAACTGTAAGATAAAATCTCATTCTTATTCTTTAGGGGAAAGTATTACTAATGCAATGGAGTATAATCTTTCAAGTTTTTTCTTTGCATGTAATCATCTTTCTCTTAATATAATATTAGGGAAAAGATATGCCATTCTAGGAGTAGTAAGTATATCATTATTATTGAAATTTTTTATTATTGAAATAAATTTTATAATTTATAATTTATTTCAAAAATTTTATTATTGAAATAATATTATTGAAATAAAGTTCAGGTGTGGAATGATTGTGTTAGATTTCTAACGAATAATTGCATATGATGCTTTAATTTTTTTGTTTTTATTTTGTTTTATTTTATTTTATTTTATTTATTTATTTGACAGGCAGAAATCACAAGTAGGCAGAGGCAGGCAGAGAGAGAGGGGGAAGCAGGCTCCCTGTGGAGCAGAGAGCCTGATGTGGGGCTTGATTCCAGGACCCTGGGGTCATGACCTGAGCTGAAGGCAGAGGCTTTAACCCACTGAGCCACCCAGGAGCCCCACGATGCTTTGTTTTTAATTCTGAATAAGGTCTGTGAGGGAAGATATTGTACATTTTCTCCACTGAAATTATGTGTAATGCAGAGTTCTGTGATGCAGGGTTATGACTTATGAATTAAAAAATATGTAAGTGTAAACAGTTGGCTTGTTTCAGATATACAAGTGAGATTTTCCGTTAGTTCTTTCATTTTATGAGTTGCGGTTTAACATCCTCACCACACTGTAGATATCTGAGCTTACAAAATACGTGGAGTTGGCACATGACACGAATATGCTGCCATCCTACAACATTTTTGTTAAACCTTTCTTGGTGAAAATATTTTTCTTGGAGAAACAAGATAGGTGTTTTCTCCTTAATGAATTGCAGTAACAAGAAAGAAAAGTCAAATATCCTCTTTATATGTTCACAAATTATATTGTCCCAAATTAAATGTAAATTTTTCATGTATGTCTAGGTTTATATGATGGCAGATATTCAGTACTTCAAAAAATATTTTTTGAGTTATCCAAGGAAAATGGGAACATTAATTTTTTTCTCTTTAGTAAATTATCATGTTTGTGCCAAATGGTTTCTGCCTTGCAGAACCATGACTTGTCCTTTGCTATGCAAGACTAAGTATGACTTACTTTCTGCTTCTAAATTTATTCAGTCAAAGTTTATTATGATCTAAATGAACCATGCAGAGAAGACCATCTACAGGCATTCAGATGATTCACTCAATACAGCAAGAAGGACAAAAAAACGAGATAAATAATGTGTGTAAACTTATAAATAATAAGAATTTATATGCATAAGTTAATAGATTTTAAGCACAAGTTGATATTTTACCAATAGAATTAAAGGAAATAGGCCAAAAGATAGTTTCCGGAAGGTAAGAACAACTAATTTTACTCAGAGAAACATGGAATATTTAGTCATTGCTCTAAATGTGTTAGTTAATTCTCAGGAAGAAAGAACAATGAAAAGTCCCATAGAACTTTATATAGCTTCCCTTACCTATATATTGAATAACAAAAATCTGGATAAGAAGTCTAGTAAATGGGAACTTGAAATAGGAATACAATAAAAATGGTTTAAATGTATTAAATGATTAATCTATGAGTTAGGGTATAGTGTTATTAATCTATTTAATTCCAAAAGTCTAAAAGACAGGCAAACTATATGATGGGACAGAGAGGTCAAGTGTTTTGCACAGAATCACATAATTGTCAAGAGGCAGAGTTGGGATACAAATCCAGACCAGCTGGCTTCTCAGGCCCATCTCTCAAAACTTCATTTTACTATCTACTTAACCATTCTAGAAGGGAACTAGAATCTCATATGAGCATCTGGAATATATTGGTGGTCCTGATTCAGAAAAAATAATGCAATTTTTAGAATTTCAGTTCTATTCAATGGATTCACGCATCTTCTCTATGTTCTTCCAATTTAGAGAAAAAAATGCCATACATGAAAGGTGTTGTTTGGAGAGATGAACAAACCAGCACAGGAATTTGTAGACAGCCTATAATTTAGAGATTGAATTCTAGGTTTAACATGTATCCAGGCAGATGATGTTTTTTCAACTTGAAAAATGCACATCCTTGCCATTGCAGCCACAAAGTAAGCTTGTAATTATGTATGCTTTCAATTCCAGAAGTTGACGAAGGAACTTATGAGTGGAATATGAAAATGAAAGCTTCTTGTATGTCCAAAAAAGCAAATCTAATTGAAATGACAGAAATTAGTATTTTATCTTCAAAATGTACCTGAGGAGACAAGCATAGAAACATAGCAGAGAAATTAGTACTAGGGGAAAAAACAACAACAACAACAACAACAACATGAAATGGATATTTGGGAGACTTTTAAAAGTAATTATTGGATCATCCTTCCTCATATGTAATAATAGTGGAGGTGAGCTCATCTTTTAAGACCTCATTCATTGTAAAACAATATTTTACCTGTCCCCCCTCTCTCTCATCTGTTGTCTCTTCTCTGCCCTTTCTTTGTGCCTCTCTTTGTATGTATTACACATCATCAAGTGTTACTCTTTGTCTCCTTCACTATATGTTGAACTCTTCAGCAGTAGGAGATTTGTCATGCTTATCATGGTGCTCTGGATATAGTCTATGGCATTCAACTCATCTATCTGTAAAGAGATGGTTTTATTCTAACAGTGAATGGTAGGTTGATCTATTGTATGCTTTCTAGTGATGAAACAATATAATTTTAGCTGAATACTACCTCTAAATAAAAGCTTACATAATTCATTTGAATGAAAATATTTAGTGTTTGTCATCTGAAGAATACATCTCTGTCTTCTGTGGAGATACAGGGATGATGCATGCATAGCCTGAGTTGCTCATGATCTAATAGGAAGCAAAAGTCAGATAATTAAACAGCGATGAAGCCAGGCAAAACGGGAAATGCTGCAAGACAACTCAAAAGATGTGCTTTGGGGCAAGCCTTACTTCAGTTCCCTTCAGGAAGACCTGGGGTGAGATATCACAGGAAAGCAGGACACCCTTATGAGGCAATTGTATTAATCCTGAGTCAATAGCTTGAGAACCTAAACAAATGTAACTAAGGAAACATGAAAGACCAAATCCCATAAGTAGAGAGGATCTAAGGATTAAACAAAAAGTCTAGAAAATCCTGCTGACAGATGATTTTGAAGAATGGAATCTTGACTTGAATGTGTTGGGAAGGTTGTTTTAGGTCCTGGGAGGGTTCACAACCATAAGAGATGTTTACTATACCAGTAAGAGGCCACTGTGAAAGACACTGTTGTTACGGACAGATTTTAACAATGACATGGTATCTGTTTTCCCTCTGATCCATCCTGAATGTTGTTTTCCAATTTTTGTTTCTAAACCTGAAGCTGAGTATGAGGAGACCAGAGGTAATGGTTCCCGGAAATATTTAAAAGGAACTAAAGTCTGGTATTGGCAGTGAAAGATAGTTGATAATGCTTGGTGGTAATACAAAATACACCTTATAAAGGTCATATAAGAACTTGGCCTAGAGGATAATATAATTGCATAGAAAGAACATATGCAGTGCATAATAAGGTATGATAATCAGAACATAGAAGTAAAAATAACCAGACTATCAAGGTAAAGCTGTACAAAACAATAGAAATTAAGCTGAGTTTTGAATTAATCACAAAAAAATAGATAGGTCAAGAGAATATATAGAAGAATTTTCTTTCTTTCTTTTTTTTTCATTTTATTTTATTTCATTTTTTTCAGTGTTCCAGAATTCATTTTTTATGCACCACACCCAGTGCTCCATGCAATACGTGCCCTCCATAATACCCACCACCAGGCTCATCCAACTTCCCCCGCCCCAAACCCTCCATTTGTTTCTTTGAGTCCACAGTCTCTCATGGTTTGTCTTCCCCTCTGGTTTTCAAATACAAAATCAAATCATGAGGCAGTGATCTAGAATTAATAACCATCATGATTTTGGGGTGATTCAGGAGGGCCCAGACTTATTGAGATTAAGTGTTTTTAAGAGTAATTTAAAGAAAAAAAAACGGTTGGGATAGATAAAAGTTTTAGACATTAGTGACATAGAAACTATAGTTAAACTTTAATGTAATGTAGACGGCATTAAGATATCTTTAGAAGCTCTGGAATAAACAAGCAAAAAAAGGACATTCAAAATCCTTCCTGTAGCAATGTATCCTGTTGGATTAGGGTTGGCTGTAACAGAAATCCGAAGTTCCACTAAAAGGCAATTAAAAGGCAATTGAATGGATTTGATGATGAAGCGTTGAATATTTGAACAAGGAGAATGACTATAGAAAAGACAAAAGGGCAAATTTAAGGAAAACAAGAACTCTTGTCTCTTGCTAGAGAAAGGATATGGGTGAGGTGAAGATAGCTAAGTTAGGGAGGGGTGGTAAAGAAAGCAAACATCATAGTTTGGAAGAGAATCGAGGTCAGTGTTCATGTTCTGCTGGCAATGATGACAGGATATTCTACTTGAGTAAAGATCATGGAAGCAGATGGAAGTATAAAACTGAAACTTTAACAAATGGTTGGGCTAGAGAGTTACATCTGAATATCATTAATGTAAGACACTTAAGTGAGTGGGTGATTTTCTTAAGAAAAACCAAGTGAACAGACCGAGAACTGATCATTGGGAGACCATTGCTACTAGAGCTCAGGAAGGAGAAAAACTAACAAAGAAATCTAGGATGATGATGATGATGATAATTTAATAACTGTAATACATATCAGTTATTACACAGTTATTCAGAGTCAGGAGCCATGATAAGAGTTTTACATACAATGCTCATAACATCATCCTATAGACAAAGACATAAATTTGGTAGAATCCAGTAAAGTGTAAAAGCAGTTATCTCACTTATGGAGAGAGGACAGATTTTCATGAAGGTCATGGTCAAATCCACTAAGAAAAGATATGGGTTAAGAAATTCCTAAAATCTGGGTAAGCTGGGTACAGCGAGCTGGAAAGCCTGCTAAGGAGGAGAAATGACTTCAGAAAAGGCAGCTTGAAAGCCTCTCTGCTGTTCAGTTAGGGAGAGAGCCAAAAAGCCCAAAGAACTAGTATGGAAAAATGATGACTTTCTACTGAAATGGACATGGTATTACTATGACTGTTTAAGAGATTGCAGATGATTTATGAATACAATTACCCACGTAATTCTATTCATAAATGTTCTATGGTGCTTTTCGTAGAATCAATAAATTGATTATATGGATTTTTCCATAAAATAAATAATACTAAGAATAATAATCATCTATCATGCATTTAGACTTAAGATAGCCAGAGGATTATATTAGCCCTGATATTTATAACAATCCTTTAGGATAGATCTTATTACATGATTTTATAGTTAAAAAATTGAGATCTGGACTGTTGATGTAATTGGCCCAATTCACCCAGATGGAAGTGCCAGAAACAGGTTTGCAGACCAGAGCTACATGGTCCTGTAGCATTCCTCTTTCCTGCTGCTCCACACTGCCTTCTGGAGGATTTGTTACCCACTTCTCTGCTCCCAAACATAGAAGTAAAACGTACGTGATTTACACTAACAAAGGCACTGTGTATAATTCCTTTTTAACATTTTTTTTTTAAATAAACCAGAAATGTTGAACTGATCTTAAATATTTGGCAGTTGGGTAGCTTTCATCCCTAAAATGTTGTCCATGTAATAAAATTGACAAAGATAAACAAATTAATACCCTTATCTTTATGATGCCCACGGCTCCACAGAAAATAAGGAATATCACAAGTGTGAGTTGTGCCCCAGAATGATAGGAAGATACCAGTTTCAGATGTGAAGAATGCGAGGTTCACCATTATAGTAAACTCTCTGCTGACAGATGGATTGTTTTTGTGTTTTTATAATATCCACAAAATTTCCATCTGAGGTCATTTTTAATTTATACCACACATTATCTCTCTTGATCCACCTTTTTCTCAAGGTATGCGATGCTGAGGTTTTGTTTTTATTATCCCACCCACATGTGGTCGACCTACACAAACACACACACCCTGTCTGGGTTATTTCCAACACAAATACCAACGGTATTCACACTATGTGAGGAAGAGTAGCCTGGTTAAAAGTTGATGCGGAGGTGAACGTCCAAACCCAAGCTTATATTGAACGGTCAAATGTTAGAAAAATGATAATGTCATAGGAGGAGAGAATTCAGAATCTTAAAGGCAAATGTACATCTTCTATTTTTTACCTAAGAAATATGATCATCATCCCTAAACATCTGCGTAGGAAACAGAAAAGTTTTGTTTTTATTATCTATCATTTGAGGAAGGTCAAAAAGTCTTTAAGGAGCTTCTCTAACAATGTGCTCTTTTACTTGAAAATACTACCAGTCAATTATACTCTTTCACCAAATGGATTTTACACACACAGACACACCTCCCACGCACCTATGCACATACACCAAACACACCTGATGCAAAGAAAGGAGTTCTCTGTAGTGAACTGTATTCGGAATCAGCAGTACCACGAGGATTTGTTTGCCAATTTTACTTAAAAATATAAACTCGGAACAGTTAAGTGTAACACTTCACTGGGAAGAAACCAGAGACAGGAAGAAGTGTGTGTTTCACACTTGGAGGACACTTTGTGAACACACATTTTAGCATATTCAAAACCACAGAGAAGCCTGGGGTTGGAGCCGTGGGGAATGAGTGGAGAGCTGAGGGGTGGGCAATTCATGTATATGGCGTGAGAGATATTAAAAGGGATAAACGATCATAGGACAAAGTGACACATTAGTTCCCAGGCAAGTTTGGAGGTGTCAAGTGAATTAAAATGCCTTCATTCCATGTTTGCTGGGCTTGCTGTGTTATCAGGCATGTTTTAGCTCAGTAACACCTCCCCACCCTCTGGTTACCCTTACGTGACATTTCAGTGCATGCACATTTACTTCTGAATTCCTTGTCCCCAACCACAAGAATTTCATTTTGAGTGTATGTGGATTTTGAGTCATTCCAGTTGAGGATAATTAGAAAAAGATGGAAGCGGGAGATGGGGAGGGGAAAGGGAGTCAAAACAGCAGGAGAAAGGCTTTTGCCAAAACAGCCACCGGAGAGATAAAGGAAGGCCTGTGCTCAGAATCCTTTCCCAGGCAGGCAGCTACAACATTGTAAAAGGGGCAGACAGTGCCAGGTCACACATACACGAGGTACCTTAGAATGGAAAGTTAAGGCCATGGATCCCTGCCATTAGCCAAGAAGGGTTGACAGAACGAAGGGGTTAAATATGGTCGCAGAAAACCTTTTTCCATCTTTGGTATTCAAATGGCATTATGTCTCACAGAATCAAAAGCCCAAGTCATCGTCAGAAAGACACTAAATATTTGGAAGGAAGATCAAACTCTAAAGAGAAGGAAGTGCTCCTTAGTTTCATTCTTGCACACTGTCTACAGCAGAGCACAGAAGGAAAGAAAGGTGAACTTAATTGTAGGATATTAATGATTGCCCATGTAAGATGCATAGAATAATATTTATATATTTATATTTTATATATTCCATATATATACATTTTATATATTTATTTATAATAATATTTATATTTGTATTTAATAGATAATCTGTATAATTTTATTTTCATAAGAAATAACAATTTAAAAACACACCTTCACTAAAGAGGTTAACTTGAACTCTGCCTCAGTGCTCTCAGTTCCAGAGGATGGGGATCCCAGACTCTCTAACTTCTACCACAACCAGGGAAACTAAGTAAAAGGGGCCTCTCACTTAGTTGTAATGTGATAGAGAAATGGAGAGTCCAGTAGGCTGTAGAGAACATGCCTGGCTTTAAAAAAAAAAAAAAAAAAAAGAATTCCATTTTCTTAAATTACTTTATAAACCAAAGAAATAGGTCTGTGGTCCACAAAGAGCTCACTCAGTCTGCCGGTGTCAACCTCTCGAGCAGCAAAGTGTCCACAGGGGCCTTTGGGATCCTTGGGAGTGGGGAAAACCACATTAAAACAAAAATACAAACAAACCAAAGCTTGAATTTAAGGAAATATGTATTTTCCTGTATTGCAGGATTTCAAACTTCAATTTCTGATTTTTTTTTCTCTTTTTAAATATTTTCTGCTGATTTTTTGTTGTATTTGATGTGTCAATGCTTAGGAAACTCATAACACTGATAGCCACTGTTGTGTGGCTTTACCAAAATGAGTACTGAGAACTGAAATATTGCACTTGTAGGTTAGAAACACAAACACAAACGCACACGAATATACCACACACGCGCACAAACCCGCAAACATGTGTATGCAGATATACAAATAAGCACAAACATAAAAGTAAACATACACATACAGGGGCACCTGGCTGGCTCAGTTGGTGGAGAGAATATGAAACTCTTTTTTTTTTTTTTAAGATTTTATTTATTTATTTATTTATTAGAGAGAGAGAGAGAGAGAGAGAGAGAGAACACAAGTGGGGCAGGGAGGGGCAGAAGGAGAGGGAGAAGCAGACTCCTTGGAGGGAGAAATAGACTCCCTGTTGAGCAGGTGGCCTAATGCAGGGCTAATCCCAAACCCTGGGATCATGACCTCAGTTGAAGGCAGAAGCTTAATCCCCTGAGCCACCCAGGAACCCCTGGAGCATGCAAATCTTCATCTAAGGGTTGTGAGTTTGACCCCTGACAGGGTGTGGAGATTACTTAAAAAATAAAATCTTAAAAACAAAACAAAACAAACCCATAAACATGCAAATATACATGCGCATTTAAATATGCATACATGCAAGCACACATAAATATATCAACCTACACACATAAATATACAAATACACACACACACACACACACACACACACACACACACACACACACACACTGAAATGCAGAAACACCTTTGAGTCTTCTGTCAGACCTTCTTGAAGGTATATAGACTTCTGTGAGAGAATGTCTTGGCCACTCCAATAGGGTGGACCAGAGTTTGTTCTCACATGGATGACCTTCAGCCTAGACCTTGTTCCACATTATTGGCTCAAGTAATGTGTCCTGAATTCCCTATGCCTCACTTTGACTTCACCTATGACTGAAAAACAGAAGCTTCCACTTTTGGAACTTTCTTTTTCAAACTAGAAGTCATGAGCAATGAATGGTCCACATCTTCCTGATTACTAGAGCTCAGTTTGATAGATTTCATCTTTGGTTCTTATTCCCCTGTCCACTCTGAGTGGCATGCCTCTTTCTATGTAGATTTCTCCTTCAAAACATTGAGTACACAGATTCCTTTTCTGATCCTTGACAGTGGTGTCCTAAATATAAAGATATGTTAGATATATTAATTTACCCTGTGTTATTTGATTAGTTATGAAAATGATACAGTTTTAGCAAACCACCAAGACATTTAAGTATAGGAAGAATAGGTCCAAGTTTCAGCTCAGAGTTTTGGTGTCTTTTACTGAGCCAAGAAACTAGTTTTAGTAGCCATCAGACCATAGAGCCCATTGATGTTAGAAAACTATGTGAAGAGGTTATTTTTATGGAAGACCTTGTCAACTTTGTTCTGCACCATATAGGCAAGAGGCAGCCTATCAATAAAGATGTGATGAACAGGGGCACCTGGGCTCAGTGGGTTAAAGCCTCTGCCTTCAGCTCAGGTCATGATCTTTGAGTCCTGTGTTAGAGCCCCGCATCGGGCTCTCGGCTCAGTGGGGAGCCTGCTTCCCTGCCCTCTCTCTCTGCCTGACTCTCTGTCTACTTGTGATCTCTGTCTGTCAAATAAATAAATAAAATCTTTTAAAAAAAAAAGAGAGATGTGATGAACAGCTTTAAGGTGTTTTAGAATGATTTATGTGGTATGTAGAATTCCAAGATGGCAGAATAAGAGGAAGCAAGCATTGTATACATTCTCTATCTCCCCCATTTAATTATGATCCATGAGTAGGATGCAAATCACCACCATGATTAGGTTATGTTGTATGACCAAAGTAGAGGGGTTTTGCACATGTAATTAAGGTCCCAAATCAGTTGGTTTGATGGAATCGAAAAATTATCCTGCATGGGTAGGTGTCACCTAATCAAGGCAACACTTTAAAAGTTGGTCTGGAGGCCAGAGATTCTCTCTTTTGTTGGTCTTAAAGAAAATGAGTTCTGTAGCCTCCAGAAAATAAACTTTGCCAGCACAGCATGAGCTGAGAACAGTATCCCAGACTTCAGATGAGACCCTAGGCCCAGGTGACGCCTTAATTTTAGTCACATGAGACCCCAGGCAGAGGAACCAGCTAAGCCCTGTACAGTTTCCTGGCCCATAGAAATTATTAAATGAATATAGGTGTTGTTTAATCTGCTAAATTTGTGGAAATTTATTGCACAGCAATTGAAAATGAATACAGTTCTGCTACTGAGTTTGCAAATATAGCCAAAGCAAACCCTCTTAATAATAAAATAATACAAACAAAAATCATTCTAAATGTAATCTGTTGTGCTCCGTGTCTTAATAATAGTTAATATTGACCTAGCTTTTGCCATATACACTATAGGGACTGCCAAAACACATACTGTCACAGTGTGATAGATCCATTGCTGAAGTTTTCCTATTTTTCCACTTCCTTGGTATACATGCCCTTGGCAATGTTTTGTTTTGTTTTATTTTGTTTTGTTTTCCCCACAGGTAAAGACTATTTACTGTTCTGGCCTCGTGACTTGCTTTGTCCTATAGCAAGTCATCCTAAAATAGGATGGAAGTGCTAGCATGCCAGTTCCAAGCCTAACCGACAGGTAACCTTGCATATCTCTGGTTGGTCTCTTGAAACTCTACTAAGACCCAAGAAAAAATCCAGGCTAGCTTGCCGTAGAATGAAATATGGACAGAGCTTTCTAGTCCCCACTATCCGAGACAGCCAGTTTTCAGCCAACTCGTCACCTGACCAGATACTTGAACAACCTCACTTGATAGCAGCTGAACCTGGCTCACAGCGAGGAACTATTTAGCAAACCCATACATAAGTATGAAACAATAAATTGTTGTTGATTTAAGCCACTAAGCTTAGGGCAGTTTGTTACTCAACAGCATGCTGATAATAGGTAACTAATACATACCATAATGTTTATGGTGAGAGCAAATATGATAATTGAGAGGTATTTAATTGAGACTTTTTCATTTTTGCATTATGGTATGTTTTGACCATATACATATACAAAGGATAAAACAATACCTATATAGCATCTCCTGATATGTTATAAGCACTGTGTAACAATCATATGAACTCTGATTTATCATACATGTAAACTCTGTTATAATTTGAAAAGATTGTTTTCTAGGTGTTGTAAGTAATTTAGATGCAAAATATAAAATCCTTCGCCTACTACCTACGAGTTACAGTCAGGGATAGGGATTTTAGAGATTACATAGATTTACCAACAATCTGATGTTTGTATGTGCTCCATTAAAGGGCACTCCTCCACCCCCCAAGTAGTTCAGCCAGCATGTGATGACCTTCAATAAGAACACTCATTTGGGTTCAAGACAGCTTATTTATCTTTGGATTGTTCTGAGTGTTAAAAACGTTTTTCATTATTTTGACCCAAATGATGTCCTTGTAACTTGTACCCACTGATTCTATGTCCTGAGGAGTTCCTACCTCCTGGGGGCGGGGGTGAGTGGGGTGGAGGGTGGATATAGGACAGATTTAATTCCCTTTGCCATCAGGTTTTTGTACTTTGTAATCACAGCCCTAGCCAACTAATATCCCAACCAACCCTATTATGCTACTAATTTTGACTAAACTTTCTAATGTAGCAATTATTTTGTTATACAGAAACATGACTTATATAGGTACTTGATTACAGGTATGTAGAAATGATATTTTGAGTAAACATTTATCACTATATGTCATGGACTACCAGTACCCTTTTCATCCTTGGAAACAAAACCTTTTTTTTTTTAATTTAAATTCAATTAATTAACATATATTATATTAGTTTCAGAAGTAGAGTTTAGTGATTCATCAGTTGCATAGGACACCCAGTGCTCATTACATCAGGTGCCCTCCTTAATGCCCATCATCTAGTTACCCCATTGTCCCTACCTCCCCTCCAACAGCCCTGTTTGTTTCCTATATTAAAAGTCATTCATGTTTTTAAATCTAATCAGATCATATCAGAGAACTAAATCCAGAAAATTCTGAGCCTATTAAGAAAATTTACTCTCAAGACTCTGTTATTCTGGAAACACCTTGGTGCTATATTCTGTTCCAATCAGGGGAGAGAGAGAGAAATAATGAAGTAGAGAGAGAAAGAGAGCAGATGAGAGAGAGAGAGAATGAGAGAGAATGAAAGAATGAAAGAGAGATAATAGGAGAGACAAAATGAGAGAGAGAAAGAATGAGGGAGAGAGTGAGAGACAGGAAAAATGAGATGGAGAAAGAATGAGACAGAGAGAATGATTTGGTGGTATAGGAAAGATGGTAAAATCTTATTTGGGAAATCCGTGTCAAAAAATAAAGGGGATTTTTTGTTTTGCTCTTGCAACTATTCTACTTTGTTCTCAATTTCTGAAAAGGAGATGAAACAATGGAAGTACCATATAAGGAAAAGTGGATGTCTACCCACGTGTATAAAGTTGACCACTTTCCATTACAGTGTGATCTAAATAGATTACCTGAAAGGAAGAAATGTAGAAATGAGGACAAAACAAGCAGCAAGCATATATCCTTTTGCATCAGGTAGCTTCTCTTTCCAAATTTGGCTGTCTTGTTACTCTAAGAGAGGAGGGCTACGTGGACTGTATTTGGTTTGGGTCAACGAGGTTAACCTAGCTGTTTACATTATCTAGTTACTACGAGACTCTGCTCTTTTTCTTCTAAATGGAAAAATACCAACTTTATGCAGCCATGTTTTTGAGACCTCAGGATACATTGTGGCTATTTCTGTTAAGCAGATGTTTTCTTGTTTGCATGTAAAATGGGTCTGTTAAAATTTTATAATCCAGCATTTCATGTTCTTTAAATAGACTTGTTTCAGTGATTTGATTAAACTTTGTGAATTTGCCAGAAGAAATATTTTTCTGAGTGCCAAAAGTTTCATTCTCTCTGTAGCTGATTTCTCCTGTCACTCCTGCAGTTCATGCACAAATGTCAGGGTCCCCACACAGTTTGCAATCCTGCTCCCCTTTCTCAAGTGCTTCCTAATTACAAACTCAGTCCAGGATTGAAGGTGATTATTTCAATCATTCTTCCAGTTCCCAAGGAGACCATCATTCTCTTATAAAGTGCTAATTAGAAAAGACAATGGGAATTCAGCACAATTTTATTCTTGACTTATCTTCCAAGCACCATGAGCTCAAGCTCCAGATGTTCTGACTCAGGGCAAAGGAAAGCTGAGGGTTCTGCCTTTAAGAGAGAAAGGGCAGTGAGATGTGCAGATCTGAAACATAGGTGTAGACCTATGCACACAGCCATATCTAATATCTTTATTGAGAGGGAAAACATGAGAAAATATTAGCACACTGAGATTTCGTTTCACCCTAACCACTGTAAATGCAGTGAAAAAAATTAAAAAAAAATTACACCCCAAATTGAAATAAATATAGCAGGGTCATTTAGAAAATAGGTTATCATATTTTATGAGTTAAGGAGAGTTCAAATCAGAATAGTAGCAGAGAAAGTAAGTACCATTCCCTTTCCAATGAGTCATCCCTTCTTTGTCCATTTCCGTGTTCCTGAGGCTCCCTTTGCCCATTTGATTTTTTTCTGCTTTTCTGCCAAATGAGATGTGAAGAGAAAATAAACCTGTTGATTCTTTTTCTCATTCTTTTCTTTGTTTCTCCATACTTCCAACTACATGTTGTTTAAGTTGAGAAAATAGTACAAGAAGAAAAATAAAAAATCAGTTTCTACTCAAAAATTTTGAACAATTACTATAACTATTATTAAAACACTTAGCATTCTTTCTAGTTAAGTCTCTTCATATCCCCTTCTCCTCTCTTTCCGCTGCCCTTATGCACATTATTCAGGTTCAGAGCCAAATGCCTGATCAGGAAGTTAACCCCGTTCAACACATTATTGGAAACACATTTTAATTTCAATTAAGTCGTTTGACAGAAATACTTCATTGAATTTTAAAACGTGAATACCAAAAATGGTTTGATTTCAATGACTTGTAAGAAAAAAAATTTTATGTACACATATGCAACAGTCCATTATTTTAAATATTGTCTGTGATACAGCTTTATGCTTAACTATGGGAAGTTTCCATCTTTAAATGAAACTGAAAATGACAGAACAACAACTTTCTATCAATGAAATGGGCAGTTTGCATGGAGACTTGCCAGGAACTATTAGGAGGCTGAGTGGTGTATCCCTAATTTGTGTGGCTGAATATTAAGCCTTCTAGTCAATGTTCAGACAAAGAATGGCCTATTGATTCTGACCTTTTTTTCAGCTGAGAGATCATCATTATACAGGAAGATGTCAAAGCTATAAACCATGATGCCAGGAAAATAAAGCTCAGCTGACTTTTCCAGTAGGAAAATTTCCTTTGAAAAGTGCCAGCCTCTATCTTAGCTGCCCTGTCCATGTCAGACAGGGTAGCCCTGGGGAGATATATATATATATTTATACCTATATAGGTCTATAGATTTAGCTCTATACCTATTTATATAAGATGTATCTCACAAGGTATTGTACAGTACAGGCAATACTATATTTAATGTATAATAGCGGTGATGTTATGTTTGGTATATATTCTGTATATAACATCATGATATTATTAACCAGCCCTGGGGAGTGGTTAAAGGTAGACTTTGAAAAAGTTTGTGGGTTAGCCTATAATTAAATTTCTGTCCCTAACAAAGTCATACTATTTGAAAAGACTTGATTTTTTAAAATTCAATGTAGTTAACTTATAATGTATTATTAGTGTCAGGGGTAGAATTTAGTGATTCACCAATTGCATATAACACCCAATGTTCATTGCCTCAAGTGCCCTCCTTAATACCCATCACCCAATTACCTCATAGTGCCCTCCTTAATACCCATTACCCTATTACCTCATCCCCAAAAAGACTTTATTTTTTTTCCCCCAAAAAGACTTTAAATAATCATCTAGTCTACTTGTCATCAACTGTGGAAATATTCTCCTTTATGAGGTTCTTAACAGGTGCTCATCCCATCCCTACTAGTTATAGTTTTTGGAGTCAAATAGATGGGATTGTATTTTGGCTGTACTCCTCTCCAGCTCTGCAGTCTGGAACATTACCCTAAGTCTGTTTTCCTCATCTAAATGAGGGTAATATTAGCCACTTCATGGTTGTGTGGGGATTTGATGAGGTAATACATACAAGATTCTGATTATAGAGACCAGCACAATACTTATTTAATAAACACACATTTCTTCATCTATTTCTTCCTGTTTTGGAAAGCCTGTTAACTTCCAAATCAGCCTGTTTCATTGTTGAATTGGAATAGTTGTTAGAAAACTCTTACTTTATAGTTCGCTTTTCTCTTTTTTTTTTTCATCTTTGCTTCTCAGTTGACGTGTTGAGCTTCCTAGAAGTAGTTTCTGCCTACTCCTATAGGTCATTAGAGGTTATTTAAAGATGATCAAATAAACTTGTCATTTTTCAGGCCATGTTTTCTCATTTTCTGCATATTTTAACTGCTCAGTCTTACACTATTGGACAGAATTAAACAGGTAAATGACTCAATCCCACACCACCCCCCAAGTATCCATTTTTATCCACCCTCACCACCCAAGTATCCATGTTTATCACTCTGAATTTCTGGATACTACATTTCAATTCATTTATAATATATTAGACATCTTACCTTACATTGAATTTTCAACACTTAAAAAACACCAACAATTTTCATGGAAGAAGATACTGGAATTACATTAAACAACTTCTTTACCAAACCCAAGTACTATGTCTACACTTAGATCTATATAGGTTGGTTGCCGATGTAATTGAAATAATCTCTGAGCTCATAGGATGACCTATTCAAACCAATTAATTAACTGTACAAATATAGACATTTTATCACTGTACACAGTAAAACACATTATATTTTTTATCAGGTATCTTCCTTTAGTCAGTGAGCAACTGCAGTCCTTTGTCTTAGTTTGATATGAAGGTGCCAAGGTTGACAGTTAACCCACTAAAAAGATTATTAGAGATGAAGGAGAGGGCCAGTTATATAATCTTATATGTGTTTGCATGCAATGTTGCAAAATATCAACTCATCTACTCTATTTTTCTATTAATATGAACTCTACCTGGGTCTGAGGTAGGACTAGGTATCATCGGTCATAACCTGTTTTTGGTTATGACAATAAGCATGATTTTAAGGGTGGAGTTCACATTGAACCTCAATATATATGCTAATATATGCTAAATTGTTATAAATTGCATGGCGATGATTTTTAAACATTAAGTTTCCAACAATGTCAACTAAGTATATAGTTGCTTAGTGTTAACTAAGTATAATAAATAAAAAAGTCAAAAAATTTTGCAGGTTTCTTGTGTTGTTGACTTTAGCCATTCTGACAGGAATAGGCGATCTCTCATTGTAGTATTAACTGGTATTTCCATGATGACGAGTGATGTTGAGTGATATTGAGCATCTTTGCATATGTCTGTTGGCTGTCTGTATGTCTTCTTTCAAGAAATGTCTTTTGTGTCTTCTGCCCATATTTTAATTGGATTATTTATTTTTTGGCTATTGAGTTGTATTAGTTTTTAGATTTTTTGGATACTAACCCTTTATCAGATATATAATTTGCAAAAATCTTCTCCCATTCAGTAGTTTTTTTTTTAGTTTTGTTGATTGTTACCTTCACTGTGCAGAGCACTTTATTTTCATGTAGTTTACTTTTGCTTTTATCTCCCTTGCCTCAGGAAACATATCTAGAGAAGTTTTGCTACAGCTGATGCCAGAGAAATTATGGCCTATGTTCTCTTCTAGGATTTTCATAGTTTCCTGTCTCACACTCAGGTCTTTCATCCATTCTGAGTTTATTTTTTGTGTGTGTGGTGTAATAACATATCCAGTTTCATTCTTTTGCATGTAGCTGTCCAGTTTTCCCATCACCGTTTATTGAAGAGACTGTCTTTTTCCTATCGGGTATTCGTTCATCTTTTGTTGGTTAATTGACCATATAATTATTGTGGATTATTTTTGGACTTTTTATTCTGTTCCACTGATCTGTGTGTCAGTTTCTGTGTCAGTACCATACGGTTTTGATTTCTACCGTTTTGTAACATAACTTGAAGTCTGGAATGGCTATACCTCCAGTTTTATTTTTCTCTTTCAAGATTGATTTGGCTATTTAAGGTCTTTTGTGGCTTGCAACAACATGGATGGAACAAGAGCATAAAATGTCAAGTGAAATAAGTCAGTCAGAGAAAGACAAAGACCAAGTTATTTCACGCATACACGGAATTTAAGGAAAAAAAAAAAAAAGAACCAAGAAAAGAAAAAAAGAAAAAGAGAAACTAAATTAAGGACAAACTTTTAACTATAGAGAAGAAACTGATGGTTACCAGAGGGAGATGTATGGGGGGCATAAGTGTACCAGGTGATGGGGATTAGAGAGTCTAATTATCACAATGAAAAAAAAAAGAGGAGAAAGGTGTTTTTTTTTTTAATATAATATTGATAAAAAGAGCATTGTTAGAAATTCTAATTTCTTTAAAAGTGGGTTTGTGCTAGGTATGCTTCATCTATTCCTTATAATTAGTATCTGGGAGCTCAAAAATAGTACTTCCTAAATTAAATGAGATCTTTGAAATGAACATTGTTAGGTTTGATAAAGGAAACGTTGTTTTAAATTTATTATTAAAAGCATCCTACATGATTCATACTCAAGGAAACTAAAAACAAACAATAAAAAAAGAATAAAGGCTATATTTGTCTACCTTTTCCCAAAATAGTTAACATCATTTCTAAAATTTATAAATAACAGATGCTGTTGTCAACAATGACTTATTGCTGCTGTTTTTATTGTTGTTGTTGTTGTTGTTGTTTTGCCTCATCAACTTGACTCTGATGTTCCTCACTAGGAAGTCTAGCATACTTCCATTCACTGTTCCAGTTCTCTCTGATAGAGGAAGCATATTTGTAAAATGAGAGGACACCTCGTTTCATTGGCCCTTTTGGATGTAGAACTCTGATTTTCCTCCAGCACTCCCATTCCTGCATGTCCTTCTACCACAGGGTTTGGATGCAGTAGATTCTACAGCGCATCCATTTGAGATAATGTGACCTTAATACTGACATCAGAATGTTGCACCCTTCTGATAACAGTGTTCTGGAAAAACATGTTACCCAACACAATGCAATGAGACTCAAATGCTAGATTTTATTTTTTTTTTTTAAGATTTTTTATTTATTTGACAGAGAGAGAGAGATCACAAGTAGGCAGAGAGGGAGGCAGAGAGAAAGAGGGGGACAGGCTCCCTGCTGAGCAGAGAGCTTGATGTGGGACTCCATCCCAGGACCCTGGGATCATGACCTGAGCCAAAGGCAGAGGTTTTAACCCACTGAGCCACCCAGGCACCCTCAGATGCTAGATTTTAGAGAACTGTTGGGGAAAGAAAATTATCCTTCTGTTAAGGGATGCTAAAAGGATAGGGTATATTTCTGTATCATTTGCATGCATCTTGCCACCGGAAGTAAAAAGACTGCAGGAACACAGAGCAAACAGGAAAGATGCCCCACACAGAGCTAATGCATAGATTGAAACTGAACCTCCAAAGCCTTCATTGTTTTCCTTGTTCCAGTTCTCCTGATAAATTCTACCTTTTGTTTTTGCTTTTGTTTCCTTTTTAAGGTGATTTTCATTGAATTCACTATTACTTGTAATGGAAGCAGGCCTAACCTATCTCCTTAATTCAACTTAGAAAACTCAGAATCATTTGTCCCAGTGATTGTAGAAAACATGGCAGTATTATTCTAAGTCTAATTCATGCCAAAAGGCCTGACGCCCTTAGATGTCACCCTAGTTCCTCCAGAGTGACCGTTCTCTTCACTATGTATTCACTAATTTTGTAGCCCTGGGTCTGTAATCAGACCCTTCTCCAAACTATCAACTGATATTTTCTAAGAACATTTATCCCTCTTTAAGACTGAAACAGTGTCATAAATTCTTGAACAGAAGTAATGGCACCATTGTCCCACTGGGGACTTGATAAAACCCATCTCTGGAACTGGGACCCTTCCCATAGGGAATGGTTTCCTATTCAGTCTGTAGGCTTTTAACTAATCAATCAAGCTAATGACCTTTACTGTATCTGCTTAACACCAATGTATTTGCTAACAATGCATTGGAAACCTATTTTATGTCACAACTTCCTAGAATTCACCATGCCTAGAGTACCTCCTTCTGTGTTGTCTGCCTTTAAAGATCTAATCTCTTATGGAAATCATGTCCATCTCATCTCTTTGTAAATCCTGATATAAATTGTGGGATTTCAAAATCAAATTATACAAAATATTACAATAGTAATACATCTTATATACAAAAAGGTCAAAGCAAAATCACAAAATAATGAGAAGCACAAGTCATTCTGCCCTTGATAATATTTTCCTATTTCTCCTGTCAGGTCCTTCATGTGATTACTTACCACACATATTGTTCTATAACTTGTGTTTTCATACATACTATATCATGAAGATCCTTCCATGTCAATACAAACAATTTTCCAATTCCAAATTCCAAACAATTATCATTCAATGCTTGCATTTTACTTTCTTGAAGAATGTGCATTTTTATTTACTTTATTTAACCAGTTCTTGGTTATTTAACATATCTGGTAACAATAATAAATTTAGTAGTAATTATAAGTTACTATTTATAGCAAACAAAAGTGATGCTCCACACTGATTCTCTGAATCCTCTTATGTTTGTCCAGATGTTCCTTTGTATGTTTTGCTCCTAATGGTTTATGTTCCTAACCTTCCCCAGAGGACACTTCTTACTTTACTGGAGCAATCTACCCATAGGCAGAGTGACTTAGAGGTACCTGGGAATTTATTACCCTCTGGAATGATCCTTAGGTAATCAAGTCCTAGTTTCTGAGAAGGCAAAAGTACACTTTCTTGCCTCAGGACAAACCTGAGGCATCGTTCACACTCCAGAGCTCCTCCGTAGGATCATGTGGAGACAGGGGATTTACTTGAAAACATATACTTGCTTGGGGTTCTTTTGTTCCTTTTTACTCTTTCTTCTATTCCATTCCAGTCTCCTTTAGGATCACTTCTTTAATAAATTTCTTGCACATGCATCCTCATCTTACAGACTATTTCTAATAAAACTGGCCCAAGACACTAATATAATTTTTTTGGTAGAGTTTTTCTTTAGATGGGTATATGGTGATTCTAAACACTTCAAAAGGATTATGGGGAAAGTTGAAATACACTAAACATTTATTGTGATGAAGATATAATAATTTTAGAATTTCTGGAGAAACTATGGTCATTTTTGAGGTTTTCTTTACATTAGGTAGGATTTTTTGTTAGACTTCCCCTTGAATTATCAATGTACCTTCTTTTAGGAATGTGTTAAGCTTTATTCAATTTCTACACATAAAATTTTATAATTAAATAATTCTTTTATTATGGTTAACGTAAAAAGATAGTAATGATATATTTTTTGCTATATTTTCCCATTGAATTAATTTAAAACAATTTCCAAAGAGAAAATACTTTAAAGATTATGGGCTGGGGCTCTGGGTAGCTCAGTCCTTTGAACATCTGACTCTTGGTTCTGGTTCGGGTCATGACCTCATATGTTGTGGGATCCAACCCAGCACTGGGCTCTGAGCTCAGTGGGGAGCCTGCTTAAAGTTTTCCTCTCTATCTCACTCTGCCCTCCCCTGCTCATGTTCTGTCCCTTTCTCTCTCCTCTCCTAAAATAAATAAATAAATAAATCTTAAAAAGAAAAAATAAAAAAGAGAGAAAGAGAGATAGATTATGGCCTTACTCTGATAACTGTGCATTTTTTTTTAAAGTAATAGATTTCAAGATGTGTCAGGAGTCCAATCTCTCATTTTACCAAAGAGAAGGGAATATTTAAATTGGTTAAGTGGCTTGCCCAGGTTCAGCAAACATGTCACAGTTCAGTATTATTGAAGGATTTCTACACTGACCCAACCCTTAACAATCATTTATCAAACTTTGATCCAAAACATCTTTGGCATGTCTTCTAAGAACAAGCTTTGGAAAATAGTAAACATGTGGAATAATGATATACTCAAATTTTCCTTTGTCTCAGAAATTTTATTATATGAAAGAAATGTGTTCTAATATTAGAATTTTAATTTTTATTTGAAGAGCTGTAGCTTGGTTATATGTTTTTTGGGTACTAATCTGTGGTGATTGTGATAGCTCACGTGTCTAAATACATAATATATTCAGAATTCTCTAAAGGCAGCAGAGAATGGAACATTTAAGATGGGTAGTAGCATATTTATGCTGTGAGAGACAAAACGCATACAGAAGAACGAGCCACAATGACAAAAAGCAAAGTCAACAGACAGGACAGAAAGGCTGTTAAAAAGGTCTTGAAAAATATTTTAGTAGAAAAAAAAGGTGTTTTTTTTTTCAGTTTAGTACTTTTTAAATATAACTATCAACATAACTGAAAAGTACCAAAAAAAGGTTTATTTCAGGAATTATGTGATAACTTTTAGATTTTTTAAAATGAAGCAAGTGACCCATTCCTGGCCAGGTGCAATGTGAAGGGATAAAAAAGAGTTGCTGCCTTCGAGGAGATTAATAACTTTGTGGAGCGATCGTATCATCAGGCTCATATTTCAGAGTAACCGGAGATTTTGAAATGTATCCCATTCTTTTCTGTCTCAGGATAAGAATATTTTGACATAATAATGAAATTCTGACCATATCACATTATGCATTTCTGGTCTCAAAAAAAAAAAGATTAACTGGCTTTGGAAAGAGGTTGGAGTAGTTTTTAAACAACACAGGCATTATGGCAGGATAAACCATATAAATGAAGAAGTAGATGGGGTAAGTTTAGTACACAAGATTACAGGTCATAAGGACTTGTTCAATCACAACTTTAAATAAATAAAGTCCGGTGTATTCATCTTCCAGTGGCAGTTTAATGATAAAAGACAACTTTTAGGGAAGGTTATTGTAAATAATATGGATATTAATTTGTGAAATGTGAGTCATCTCTTTCATATGTAAATAACCTGGGAAGTAATAATCCATGGTATGCTTGGGATTTTTTTTTTTTTTTAAGATTTTATTTATTTTTCCAGGACTGGGAGATCAGAAGGCAGATGCTTAAATGTTTAACTGCTTAACTGACTGAGCCACCCAGGTGCCCCTGGAGATCCTTTTGTTTTATTTTATTTTATTTTTAAGATTTTATTTATTTATTTGACAGAGATCACAAATAAGGAGACAAGCAGGCAGAGAAAGAGGAGGAAGCAGGCTTCCTGCAGAGCAGAGAGACCCATGCAGGACTCAATCCCAGGACCCTGGGATCATGACTGGAGCTGAAGGCAGAAGCTTTAACCTACTGAGCCACCCAGGTGCCCCTGGAGATCTTTTAGAAGTAAATATCTTTTACCTCTCTGAAAAGTGTGTGTTTAAGTTCCCTTTCACTGAAGCCCTGAAATATTCTTTCTCTCTCCTCTCCAAATGAGAGTCAGAGGAAACAAAAGAAAACAAACAAAAAACAAAAACAAAAACAAACAAACAAATAAACAAGACCTCAAATTTATGGATTTGCAGCAAATTTATCAAATAAAGGAAGTCTAACTTGGAAGATTATTAGATCAATTTTCCACTTACCAAAACTTTCTTTCTTGACTAAAACAATTCACTTACCATTTTTAAGTGTTAAGGTCAGTGCTATATTAGATGGCTCACTCACGTTTCCTCTGCTTGGCGTTATCTGCAGTTTAATGATTGAATATTCTTCTCTTGGTCAGAACAATGGTGCACTGAAGGATGTGCAGTCACTGGGTTAACACCACTCTAAATTCAATATAACATTCTCAGGTACTGGCCATGTAGCCCAGAGTCTCACTGACAGATGACTGTTCGTAAGTAAGATATTTACTACAAAGATAAAGCATCCACTTTAGGAACTCAAAACAGTCAAGACCACCAAAGTTGCCAATGGTCAAGCATTTTTGTGGACACCCATGCAAACAATCACATACTTAGAGTCAATTTCTTTGATATCTCCTATTTTTACTTGGAAACCAAATAAATTTTTCTTGGGTTTTAAATAATGTGTGGCAGGCTAATTTGAGAACCATTCTGCAAGTTCTTGAGAACAGATTACCCAAGAAAACAACAGCCATGTCCCTTAGTGGTTTATGACATAACCCATGGAATTTACTCTTGGGAGGAGGGGGAAGAGGCAAAACTTGTTTGTGCTGGGGACCCACTCTTGGGTTTGGTTGTCTGGCTTTACTATGTCTATTCTCTTAAACACTGAGGAAATGTTAGAAATTTGGGCAAAAATTATTTAACCCCAGCAGACCCTCTACACTGCCTTAAGGATGAGAAGGAGGGAAATAATCAGCTTTGTCATGCAGTCTGTGGAGAATTGAAATACAGCCTTTTGAGGGATACATGATCTGTTTCTCAGCAGTAGCTTGCAAGATGTTGATGCCAATCAATGGGGTCAGCTTTCAGCCAGTTTGGAAATACCAAGAGAGTATTGTCTGAGTGTCTATGGACTCGATGAATCAGTGTTACCTCAAAATGCATTCTGGCTTAACCTTAGTACGTAAGCATACCCACAGAGAGTCTGTCAGTCTCAAAAGTGGCATTATGTTAAATCATTTGGACTCTCAGAGACACTGACTAAGAGTTAAAAGAGTCTGATTATATCCTTTCTTTTACAGGAGACTAAAGTACAAATGTTTTTTGTAACTTTTTGTGGTAATTTCAACTTTGGAGTGACTGAGCAGCTTATATTTATTTATCTTAACTTCTGTTGGGTATAAGGTGCCATATTATCATGTTTTGTTTACTACTTAAACTTCATATTCCCTTCCCAATAATTTAGACCCTTCAAATATTTATTGATAGTTTTCATGTTCTCATTTCATGCTTGCATAGCCAAGTCATACATGTAAAATCCCTTTAATCTCTCCTTATAAAATCTGTCCTCCATTGTCTTAATTATTCTTAGTAGTGTTTTTAATGCTTCTCTTGACTGGTTTGGCAGAATTATGGCAAAAAAGCAGGATCTGGATTGTCAGTAGTAAAGCGCGTGCCATGCCCTTACTCGTGCCAACTGCATGCCTCCTCCAAGCTGCAAAGCAGTCCAGAGTGCTCTGTCTTCCTTGCTTTCCACCAGCCTACAAATTCCAGCCATGGTCAGCTGATGAGCTCTGAGCTGCAGGGACAGCTTGGCACATATTTTGAGTCTGATTCAGGTCATATAATGTTGGAACAGTGAACTCTTAAACGCAGCCCAACAACACCCCTGGCTGGGCTCACTCCCTGACTAGAATGTCTCAACTTAGCTCACTGATCTCAACATCATTGTGGTAGCTGGAAACATCTTGTTATCAGAGCCTCTAAATATAACAATTCAAAAATTTTTTTTTTCCATTGCACATTTCCATAACTTTGATTTTTCTAATGAAATCCTCCTTGCGTGTCATATGTTCCCAGATTTACCTAGATGAGAGGAAGATATCTAATCAGGGCGGGAGAGGTCAAAATGCATGTAGATAATTTCACATATTGATACTCAAGTTGATGCTTTCAGGAGGAATGATGCTGTGTGTCAGGATTTTCAAAGTCACTATTAAGTTATTTATTTGCATTTTTTTGCTTCCACTAAAAAACAAAACAAAACAAAGCAAAACTCTAAAAAAGAGAGAAGAAATTTTTTGAAATGTCTTCTTTCACTGAGTATCCACCCTTCTACCCAAAGGATTAGTATAATGTGGATTCCATGAGTGAAGACAAGATGGGAAGCACACAGGATGTTAAGAGATCTGTTTAAGACATTTATTAATTTTAAGATTTAGATTTAGAATTTAAGGGTATCCATTTGGAGGCGGGGATAAGGTCAGTTAGCTACTACAGTTCTGCATCATTATCCCTTACATCAATGTGCAGTCTCCAGGCTAGCATCAATGTGTCAGGATACGTGGGTCCCTATTCTGAGGCAGTGGGAAAGAATCCACTTCCAAGTTCATTTAGATGGTTGGCCAGATTTAGGTCTGAGGTTCACCTTCCCTTGTTTTTGGTTAGATGGAGACTGGCCATATCTTCTAGAGTCCTCTTTTCAGTTCTTGTTTGTGAGCACCTACATCTCAGAAGCAGCAAAGGCAAGTTGAATTTCAATCCCTTTTCCATTGGAAGCTCTCTGACTTCCCCTGCTGTCTTCCTCTTTTACCACATCACTCCGACACCAGCCAGAGAAGATTCTCTGTTTTTAAGGGCTCAGATGATAAGATTGGGCCAATTAAAATAACCCAGGATAATTTCCCTATTTTAACATTGGTAGCCTTAAATGACATCTGCAAAACCCCTTTGTGCCATGTGCCACAAGCTATACACAGGTTTTAGAGATTCAAGACTGAATTTGGGGAGGAGGTGGGCAGACAGTCGTTCAACCTAACACACTATCCAAATCTCTATCTCTCTCTGTCTCTATCTATCATCTTTTTGAGATATGGTGTTAAGAAGTAGAAAGAATGTAAGACTTTGGTTCAAAAAACAAAACAAAAGAAAACTGTCTTCAAAAATTCCTTCCTCTACCAGCTGTTTACTAAACTGACCCCATCTGATAATTTGATCATGAGGATTCTCTTCATCTTTTCCAAGTTTTGCTCATTGCTTGTTGGTCTATTTCCCTAAACAGGTAATTGTGAAATTGCTGAGTGCTATGCCTGGTGTGTGGGAGAGGATAGGACATGTGGAATTCAATTTTTTTTTTTGATGGGAACCATCTCATGTCCTGTCTCTTATCAAAACCTGCTTCATGGCAGTTACCCCAGGTCACTGAGACCAAGCCAGGGCCTGTCCTTGTGGGCTTGGGGGGAGGGGTGGAGATAAGAATGCAAGGGAGGCTCAGCAGGGGAAGGAAGCTGGACACTGCCCTCTGGAAGCCCAGCATGTGGGAAACAGCTGGGTGCATTAATTTAAACGTTGTCATCCCTGGCACTGAAAAAGCACATCCAGTTTTCACAGAAAGGATTCCTAAATGGAACTTTCACAAAGTTATGGTTAAAAACATTAGGAAAGTGCTTTGAATTAAAGCATGGCATTATTTATTGCCCAAATCACTCCCTCTGCTAAAAGCCATTCTACTCTCATGCTTACTAAGAGATGCTTGGAAGCTTTAGGTGCCTCCTGGGGGAAAGAAAAAAAAAAAAAAAAAAAAAAAAAACACAAACAAAATGCAATAACCTAAAAAGGAGGACAAAGAAACTGCCTTAAAACGGGGTGTGTGTGTGTGTGTGTGTGTGTGTGTGTGTGTGTAGAATCTCATTTCTTTTCTTCCAATATTGAAAGGGAAAACTATTTAGCTCATTATAATGATTCCTATGAATCTAATACAATGTGTGGAAATTCACTGAAAGCTAGTTGCTCACCTTCTTGTTAGGCTATGACTCTAAAAGTTCACCTGATTGAATACATCCCATACTCTGCCTAGAATGTGGTCCATTATTATAAATGCATTAGACTAGCTTGTGGACACAGCTTTGGTGGGGCCCCCTGTGGGCAGTGGACTCCATATGGTTATTGAGGTCATCTTGTCTTTCCTCAATCAGTATCAGTCAGAGAGAAATTTTCATTCAGTTAGGAAAATTCATCTTGCCTTTAAAAACCTTGGCTACAGTAAATGGGGAAATTGTAAGATTAGTAGTATATGTTAATGAAGTTTTCTTTTTTTGTCTAAATAAAGTATTATGTCAGATTATAGAAAAATTAAAATATATGACAACAATGCAGCAGAAGGTAAATATGCTACCTTATTTCATAAGTCCTTGGAAAACTATGTATGTGTATGTTAGCATGATCATGTGATATTGAAGGACATTCAGGTTACCTTTCAAAACAATGTTAAGCAAATTTTGGCAAAGATCATTTATTTAATCTAATGACATGACTTTTGTTGAAACATGGTAGACTGAACATAAATGTTTATCACCATTTCTATCCGTACCTTTATAAAATGTTAGGGCTTTTTCTTCCATACATTTTTTTTGGGTGGAATGCTTATGTTCAGTTAGTTTCCATTTTGTTTGTTGCTTATAAATACATTGAAGACAAATTTTATTTTAACTGTCTTGGACACATTATATAGTCTTTGTGATACAATATATTCATTTCTAAATATTTTTTCAGTGTTTTAGTAGTAATTTTATCTTTAACCCATGTCAAAGACTTTATTGCTTTCAAAACCCATGGAAGACTTTATTGCTTTCAAAACAAATTAAGATGGTAACTATCTGTTTAACTATCCATCAGTCCATCCACCCATGTATCCATCAATCAATCCTCCATCAGTCCTCTGTGTCTCTATCATTTGTCTCCATACTTGGTTGTCAACTTCTAATTTGACTGTATTTTACTCAGGCAATATCAAATTTAATTATTGATATCTAAGAGGGCTGTGATAATTCTTCTATTATCACCATGAATTTGTGAGATACAACTTTTAAACTTTACTTTTGCTTGAGATATTTCTAAGCTGTGCTATTTAACTCATGCTTTTTATGCTGATTATTTCTTCTATATAGTTTCTACCTACCTGCATAGTTTCATGTAAAGCTTTTGCCCTAAATTCAATTTTCTTAGCTATGTAATGTTGCTCTACCTCTTATATTTGCATTTGCTTTTGCTTTTTAAAGCTCTGGCTATCTTTCAATTTTCAATGGTTTTAATATTCTCCTAATTGTCTTTGAGATTTCTTTCTTAAGTGGATTTTTTAAATGAGATTTTTTAAAACCTGATTTTAGATTTCTTAGAATAGTAGAATCCAACACATTCATGTTAATGCTGAAAGTATTTCCTGAATTATTCTTTTCATATTATGTCCAAGTATATTTTTGTGTTGTCTTTTTTGTCCTTTGTCATTGATGAGAAAACTTTTAAATTCTCTACTTCCTTCAGTAACTTGGGATGTATCTCTACCAGTTTTTCCAGTCTTAAATCATATTTAATATTTCTTCAACAGTATTATAAGATAAACTGTAATTTTCTATTCCCTTTGTCTTTTCTTACCATCATTCTCAATGATTGTAAAATTAATCCAGAATCTTATTTCTAGGCAATGATTAAGGTATAAATATTCCATCCTCCCATTCTTGTATTTAAGTACTAGTAATGTTATCTTATTTGTTTTGTAATTTATAATCACTTTTTTATTATTCATGCACATTTATTTATCCATTCTACCAATGACTACTTCTTCTACAAGTCATCTTTCTCAATTTTAAAATCTTTAAGATGTCCTAGTGCTCTTTTGTTTACTTCTGCAAAGAATATCCTTACAAATGATTTGTTTCAGTTGTCTTTATATATGAATAATTTGGGGACTCTTGCTTTCATCTGTCAAAATACTATAGATGTTCTGCCACTGAATTTTAGCTTCTACATGGGTAGAACGGGAAACTTATAAACTTAATCTTCTTTCCTTATTAAATTACTTGTTAAGTAAGCTGCCTAAAAGCCTGAAAATATATGTTTAATCCCTGGAGATCAAATATGTTACTAGGCTACATAAAAATTCATGGTTTTTTTTTCATTAATTATTTCTGTTCCATGAGCTCTTCTGTTCTAAAAATCTCAGGTCTGTCTTCAGTTCAGGAATTTCTTCTTCTTTTTTTTTTTTCATAGATTTTATTTATTTATTTGACAGAGAGACAGATCACAAGTAGGCAGAGAGGCAGACAGAGAGAGAGAGGGAAGCAGGTTCCCCACCAAGCAGAGATTCCAATGTGGAACTCGATCCCAGGACCCTGGATCATGACCTGAGCCGAAGGCAGAGGGTTTAACCCACTGAGCCACCCAGGCACCCCAGGAATTTCTTCTTAAGTTGTATATTTGATTATTAATTTTTGTTCCTTTGTTCATTTTGCTTTTCCTGACTCTCCAGTTATTTCCATGTGAAATCTTTCAGAAATTTTCCATTCTTTTCTTTTACTTAGGATGTCTATTTCTTTGTTTTCATATTGTGACTTCGTGTTGTGAGGTATACCTGAAATTTAACCTTCCAAATCACTCACCACGTTTTCCAAAATGTACGTTCTTTCATTTTATTTCCTCTATTCACTTATTTATTTGTAACTCAGGGAACCAACCACAATTTCCTTTGGTTAATAAGTATGAAGTTAATATTAAACCAAACCCAAAAGTATATATATATATACTTTTTATAGCCTATTATATTATAGTCTCATATTATATAGTCATCATATATTATATATTATTATGTCATATTTTTTATATTATCACATGCCAAGTATTAATATGTATACTTATTACACATATGCATATTGTATATATTTACATTTAAATTTCTTGTCACAGAGCCATCTTTATTTATCCTATCTTCTTCCACTCACTATTTCGTACTTCATACTAACTTAATAAAGGAAACTGCAGACAATATGTGTAGTTCACCATAGAATTAAGTTATTTGTATCAAATCCCATGAATGAAGGCAGATCTCATTTGCTCTTGAGTTTATCATTTTAAGAATCATTAGGCAATTCTACATGGGATGCTTTATGCTTTCTACCAATTTGTATGTTTCTTTCCATTTATTCATTCAAGAACAATCTATTGAGAACTGATGATTTGTCAATATTATGTTGTCTGTGTGATAATTTTAAAAAATATATTTCAGGATGTGGTGTCTACATCCTACCATTTAGAGTAGTATTAAGTCTACCTCAGAAGGAGTCTTCCATGGAAGACCATTATAAGGTGATCAAGGTCAGAATGCAAGGACAGAAAGAAGGCAGGATTGTTGTTGCACCTTCTTGTTAATAAATGCCTGTGATGTGACACAATGCATTCAATGTAACTTATAACTGCTATTGACATTATGGTGGTGGAGGAGGAATAAAGCTCCTATCTATCTCTGATTGCTGATATTTCAGATTATTTGCCCAAATAATGGTGATGGTGAACGGTGATAGAGAACGACTTTGCTTGGGTTAATTTCTGGACACAGCCAGAAAATACAGATGACAAAACACACTTATTAGGTACAATAATAAGCTTTTCTTAATAAAACCTATTAATTCAAGCTAACATTTACTATCTTTAAATCAATTCCTTACTCATTGCCATTCTTCTGAAAGAAGGTGTCAATGAAACTTAAGAAGCCCTTAGAATTAGAAGTAGGACCAATATGGGTCAAGATTATGGGTTGTTGATTTGGACTTGAATAAAAACCACTCTGTCAAAGGTAAGGTCAGGTGTACTCCCCAGACCCTAGGTTGAATCCCATCCTATGGCCTAGCTCCAAAAGGAGACCTTTGATCCTTCCCCAGAACCCTTGGGAAAAGAGGAAAAAAACATATTTTTTCAACTTGTTACACACGACCTCTCATTTCCCCTTACTTTCCACATTCATCATTTTTCCAGGCAGATATAACAAATTACTTGCCAAAAATAGTCACCAGTGCTACCCTAATGGCTGCATATTTAGGGCCCAGATAGGAATCGAGATTTCCTTTGTCATCAGCATTCTAGCACCAAAGCAATGCTTTTTAAGGCATGCCAGATAGTTGAATTAGAGACTGTTCTTTGGGGATGCAAACATGTGGAAAAAGTAAACAGTGGCTCTTTCTCAGTGAAAACTGGCCAGTAACACAAAGCAAGGGCTGATACAACAGAACAAACTGACTCAAGAGCAGGTTTCCACCAATAAATTAGCTAGAAGTCCTATTACCTGATTTTACTGTTCTTGCCCCTAAGGATGTGGGAAAAAAAAAATTCCACTTAATTTAGTGTGTGTACCGCAGGCTGGCTCCATATTTATTCACTTTGTGTTGTTCATGCTAAACAGAGCCTCTTTGCTCTCATGTGGAAGAATTTCAAGGACCTTAATGATTTACAAAAATGTATTGTGCTGACATTACAGTGGCCAAGGTTTTACCCAGTTCTCACAAATTCAAGGCCAAGAAAATCTCACTGGTGTGATTAGAAATGAAAGGAAATTCTTAGGATCACCAAATGGTCTAGGAACTATAGGCCTGCTGGATTGCCATTACCCCTGTTAGTCATATTTTTATAATTAGGTCAGTATGCACTTCTAGGAAGTAGATGCAAGTCAAACGAAATAAAATAAAGACTTGAAGCGAATTGGCTTGTGTGCAATACCAACTCACATGATTTTAATGTTCATACTATAAAGTAAATCATTCCTGGATGAGTTATAGGAAATAATAGCATGGAGCCACTCTAAAGAAGGAAATATAGACATAAAATTATGTGTTGCCCTCCTTGGAGGGATAACATGGGTGTCAAGTTTGGGGGTCTTATAGAGAGATGAAGAACTTTGATTCCCAAGAATCAGATCCACAGAACAGAAAAGGCAGTTTCGATTTGTGTGAGTTATGACTTTTTTGGTTGGAAGCAACAGACATTCCCCATAGCTTGCTTAACCACAAAAGGGAACACAGCATAAAACAGTAGGGTGCCACACAAGGATTGGGATGCAGCTGGGGCTCAGGAACAGACTAGAATTAGGAACCGCACAGCAGTGAATTTCCAAACTCCCCTTTACATCTCTACTTCTGCTAATTCTTTCCTCTGTGGAGAAACCTCTATTTCTCTACCCATAGCTTTGAAAACCAGCTTCTCTATCCACAGCTTTGAAAAACTATCTTTGATTACCCATATATTTCTGTTCCAGCGTTCATTGTCTTTCCTCCTTTTAAAATAAAGAACTTTCCTATTCCAATCTCAGGGCCAACTTCTTACTCCCCTCATTCCCTTGTCTCCTTCCCTTTCATCTACTCAAGAACTTTACTCCCTCAGTGATGTCTTCCCTCCCCTCCATGGTCAAGTTCTTCCTTCCACTGGCTGATTTCTAGCAGCATACAGACAGTCCTTACTTGTGCCTATATTAAAAATAAAAATAATAAACCAAGAAAAGCAACAAGAATCAAAAAAACAAAAACAAAGAAAAAACAAACAAGCAAAAAGAACATTCTCTTGGTCTCTTGCTTCCACACCTCTCTCCATCTACTACCTCATTTCTAGACCCATCATTACTCCAAAGATCTTCAAAAGAAATTAGCAATATTATACTACTCCACTTCCATCTTCTCCGAAGTTCCCAGTAAGATTTCATTTCCACTCTGCCACTGGAAACTCTTGTCAAACACTCCCATTCCACAAAATCCAAAGCTCTCAATTCCCATTTCATTCTGCTTCTCAATAGTATTTGTTAGCATTCACAACTTCCTTCTTGAAAACTTTTTGCATTTAGCTTTCAAGAAATCTTAGCTTCCTGCCTTTTCTTCTACCTCATTTGCTTCTGTTTCTCAAGTTCTTTTGCAAGATTCTTCTCTTTTATCTGAACCTTGAAAGAGGGAAAGCCATAGAACGCAGAACCAGGCCATTTTTATTCTCTGTTTCGAAGCTCTCCCTAGCTAATTTTATAGTCTCATGATAAGATGACCAAGTTTCAGGGCACCTGGGTGGCTCGCTTGTTAAGAGCCTGAATCTTGGGGGCGCCTCGGTGGGTTAAAGCCTCTGCCTTTGGCTGAGGTCATGGTCCCAGTGTCCTGGGATTGAGCCCCACATCGGCTCTCTGCTCAGCAGGGAAACTGCCTCCTCCTCTCTCTCCCTGCCTGCCTCTCTGTCTACTTGTGATCTCTGTCTGTCAAATTAATAAATAAAATCTTTAAACAAAAACAACAACAACAACAAAAAAGAGCCTGAATCTTGGTTTCAGCTCAGGTCATGATCTCAGAGTCATGAGGCTGAGTCCTGAGAAAGGCTCCCCACTCAGCAGGGAGTCTGCTTGAGATTCTCTCTCTTCTTCTCCCTCTGCCTCTCCCCTCATTCTTTCTCTTTCTAAAATAAACAAATAAATCTTAAAAAAAAAAATGACCAAGTTTCTCCTACCCTCCTAACATCCAAAGTCATATGTTCATCTGTACATTTTAAAGATGTTCTTATATGTGTGTTTCACAATTTGAACCTAACATGTTTAAAAGACAATACTTTCTTTCCCTCCCCAAACCTGCTGACTCTCATTCTTTCCCATTTCAGTGAAAATGTATACTGTTTATTCACTAAGTTATTTAAGCCATAAAATTATATCCCATTTTTCCCTAATTCCACACACCTGAACCATCAGCATATCCTATTTGAGCCACCTTCAAAATATCTCAAATTTTGGCAGTTCTCACCATTTTCTCTACCATCTTCCTAGTCATAGTGAACAACATGTTTCACCTGGATTATCACAACTTCCAAAATGACTTGCCAATTTGATTCTTTCCCCTCTGCCAGTGACAGAAGGAATATTGTTTTAAACATGTATTTCCTATCATATACCTCTAAAGTACAGAACATTGGAGTGACTTCTGATCACATTTTAAACAAATCCCACACTCCTGGGGGCACCTGGGTGGCTCAGTGGGTTAAAGCCTCTGCCTTGGCCCAGGTCATGTCTCAGGGTCCTGGGATCGAGCCCTGCATTGGGCTCTCTGCTCAGCAGGGAGCCTGCTTCCCCCTCTCTTTCTCTCTGCCATATCTCTGCCTGCTTGTGATCTGTCTGTCAAATAAATAAAATCTTTAAAAAAATAAATCCCACACTCCTTAACATGGTCTCCAGAACTAGTGTGACAGTGTAACTCCCTGCTACCATGAATCACTTTCTCACTATCCTCTTTTGATTATGCATCTCAGCCATGCCAGGTTTCACTTGATGCTCAAAGGCACGAACATCCCTGCCTTCGGACTTTTGCAACTGCTGTTCACTCCACCTGGAATGTTCTTCCTCTGGAAATCTGCATGATTACATTCTTTACATTCTTCTTGTCACAATTTAAATATCATCTACTGAGGATACTTGTCTGGTCCAGTTTCCCACAGTGTCCTTCCCTGTCACCTGCTCTCCTATCTTCTTCTTTTATCACCTCCATACTTCTCAACACATTCCACACTGACCTGGTTTATCTGTTTAACTCCTAATTTCCTGTACCTTTCATAGCCCTGTAAACTCTGAGGTCAGGGACCTGTCTGTTACAAGGGCTTCCCAAATTGATACAAAGATATTCAGAAATACTGGTTGAAAGATGAATGGATCAAAGGGGAGGGGGTGGAGAAAGGAAGGTAGAAAGGGGGACAGGAAAGAAATATGTTTGAGTATTTTCCATGGGGTTATACATCCTTTTTTAAAAATGGATTTGAGGGGCACCTGGGTGGTTCAGTGGGTTAAAGCCTCTGCCTTCGGCTTAGGTCATGATCCCAGGGTCCTGGGATCGAGCCCTGCATTGGGCTCTCTGCTCAGCAGGGAGCCTGCTTCCCCCTCTCTCTCTGCCTACTTGTGATCTCTCTCTGTCAAATAAATAAATAAAATCTTTAAAAAAATGGATTTGAATTTGGAAAAAGCCAAACTCATTTGGAATTTTAAATTTTAAATAAGCATCATCATGCTGGGTAGTTGAAAAATCAAGGTAGGAAATGACATTATTTTGATATTAATAAAGTTTTTGAAGCAATTTATTTATTAAAAATTGAAAATGTATTTTAAAAATAATTTCAAAAAAATAAAAAAATAGTTTCATATGGAGAAATGTTTTTGGAATAGATACATATGTAGATATAATGTAATATAATAAAAGTAATTTGACTTGTGTCACTCATGCTCTTAAATTCTTAAATTTGCACTGTGAAACTACAAAATACATAAAGCTCATTACCTGCAGGATAAAGTCGTTTATTATCTGTCCCCAGCTTATCTCTCCTGCTTTAATTTCAAGTACATATAACTTTTCATGGAGAATTAAGTCCCCTTTTGCCTTCCACTTTCCTCTTCTCAACCTATAAGTGTCCTCTTTATCTTATTTTTCTTCAAAAACTCAATTCATACATTACTTCTTCCTATAACTTCTACCAACCTTCACCTGCACTCTCCCTTCCAGTCTGGCTACCTTAGGTTTTCTTTCCCATTGGCTCTCACAGGATGTTGGGAAGACCGCTCACAGCCTGGAGAAGACTTTGTCCTTTGGTCTTTGTTTTCTCAGCCCTCCTTCTCCTGGACAGGGATTCTGATATGCTGTTCGAACTCTAGGATATGTGGCTGGGATCTGAGCAAGCACCTACCTCCCGAGAAAGCCTTCTCCTTTTATTTCACTTCCAAGCTCCATACTACAATCTTGGGAGAGATTGTAAATAGAAGCATTATGGCTATAAACAAGGGAAAAAGAAGCACTATTGTATTTTTAGATCCAAATCATATGTTGCAATCCAGTTTCTAGAAGAGTTTTACATGTAGCATTTTTCATGACTCAGTTAATGTGGTCTCATTTGCTAATATTCTTGCATTGTACTTTCTTAAGTATTTGGGGAAGGAGGGAGGGGAGACATGATTTTCAGGTTATGTTTCGAGTATTTCCTAGGTCTTCTAGATTAATATCACTGAAATCCATTTACTGCATTGTATTAATATGCCTTTGAGCATCACAATTTTTCTTACATCATTTGTAAAAATACATAAATTATAATCTAGGATTCCAGTATAATTTTAAAATCTAGCACTGAACCAAGTGCATAGTGGGTATTCAACAAAGGTGGTTGAAGGAAAGATTGATTGAATAAATAAATGACAATGTTTTATAGATGTAGATGTTTTTAAATAACACTATTATTTCTTGTCCTTTTTTGGGGGGAGTGGTATTTGACAATTCTCTCATTAGGTGAAATCTTCTCAGGAGAACTTTTTTTTTCTCTTTCTTTCTTTCTTTCTTTCTTTTTTTTTTTTTTTAGATTTTGTGATAGGAGCACCTGTCTATTTAAACCTATCTTCCAAAGGCAACCATGATTTTAAGTAACATAGGTTCTATATTTGCTACACTTTATAATTTCAAACATGTGAAATATTATATTTAAATAGATGACCCAATGTAAAACTGAATTTGAAACACCTGAAACCATTGGTAAATCTAATAATAAGCTATGGAACATGTATATTATTTACCTTTATCCATAATTTTAAGTCTGATGTTTACACATGTTATAATTGGTTATATTTTTTTTGCAAGTTGAATGTCTCTTGGTTGGTTAAGAAAGTTTTCTGCTTTTATTAAACTTTTAAAACTGAACATAGAATTGTGTTGCCTGATTTAGGTTAGATAAATCTCAGCTTTCTGTTATATAATTTTGTCATGTGTATAAGGGACTAGTGATATCATCTGCTTTATACAGTGATTTGAATAATTAAATTATGCTATTATAATTTAATTATATATATTATAATTATACTATTCATTATAGTTCTAAGCATAATTCACTGACTATAGTAGGCATTTATTTATTTATTTATGTCATGTTAGTCACTATACAGTACAGCATTAGTTTTTGATGTAGTGTTCCATGATTCATTGTGTATTCAGATAGTTTGTGTATTCAGGTTTTTCTGGTTTTGTTTGTTTGTTTTTCAGTGAGGGTTGGATGGTTATGTATTTCCCCTTTAGGACTGTCTTTGCCATATCCCCTAGGTATTGGATAAATGTGTCTTCATTCTCATTGGTTTCCCTGAATTGTTTAAGTTATTTGATTTACTGATTGACCCAAATATTCTTGAACAAGATGGTCTTTAGCTTCCAAGTGTTTGATTTCTTCCAAACCTTTTCTTGTTATTGAGTTCCAGTTTCAAAGCTTTGTGGTCTGAGTATATGCCGGGAATAATCTCAGTCTTTTGGTATTGGTTGAGTCCTGATCTGTGACCCACTATGTGGTTGGTTCTTCTGGAGAAAGTTCCATGCATGCTTGAGAAGAATGAGTATTCTGTTGTTTTAAGGTGGAATTTTCTGTATGTATATATGAGGTCCAACTGGTCCAGTGTATCATTCAAAGCTCTTATTTTTTTGTTGATTTTCTACTTAGATGATCTGTCTATTGCTGAGAGTGGTGTGTAGAGGTCTTCTACTATTATGTATTATTTTCGATATGTCTCTTTAGTTAACAGTTGGCTTAAGTAGTTGGGTGCTCCCATGTTGGGGACATAGATATTTACAGTTGTTAGATCTTTTTATTGGGTAGATCCTTTAAGAATGATATAGTGTCCTTCTGTATCTCTAACTACAGACTTTAGCTTAAAATCTAATTTGTCTGATATGAGAATTGCTACCCCAGCTTTCTTTTGAGGTCCATTGGCATGAAAGAGTTCTCCACCCCTTTCACTTTCAGTCTGGATGTATCTTTGGGTTCAAAATGAGTCTCTTGTGGACTGCATATGGATGGGTCCTGACTTTTTATTCAATTTGTAACCCTGTGCCATTTTATTGGGAGCACTTAGGCCATTCACTTTGAAAGTGATTACTGAAAGATATTATTGTCATCATGTTGCCTCTGAAATCCTTGTTTCTGTAGATTTTTTTTTTGTATATTTCTGTTCTATATAACTCCTGGGGTCTTTCTCCTTTTATAGAACCCACTTAATATTTCTTACAGGGCTGGCGTGGGGGGGGGGGGCGGTCACATATTCTTTTAGTCTCTGCTGGTCCTGGGAGCTCCTTATCTATCTATTCTGAATGACAGCCTTGCTGGATAAAAATTCTTGGTTGCATATTCTTCTCACTTAGTAACCTGAATATGTCTTGCGTACTCTTTCTGGCTTACCATGTCTCTGTGAACAGTTCTGATGTTATTCTGATGTTCTTCCCTCTGTACATAAGGAATCTCTTTCCCCTAACTGCCCTTAAAATGGTTTCCTTGATTCTAAGATTTGTGAGCTTTACTATTACATGCCTGGGTGTTGGTCTGCTCTTCTTGATCTTGGGGGGCATTCTCTCTGCCTCTAGGACATGAATGCTTGTTTCATTCCCCAGATTAGGGAAGTTCTTGGCTATAATTTGGTCAAATATATCTTCTAGTCCTCTCTCTCTCTCCACCCTTTCAGGGATCCCAATATTTCTGACCTTGGAATGTTTCCTGGCATCATTTATTTATCTAATTCTGTATTCATGGATTTTAAGCTATTTGTTCCAGGCCTCCTCTTGCTCCTTCTTTTCTATCATTTTTTCTTCAAGATCACTAATTCATTCTTCTGCCTCATTTACCATAACTGTTAGAGTATCTAGATTAGATAGTATCCCATTGATAGGATTTTTAACTGCTAACAGATCCACTCTCATTTCTGCCCTTAGCAAATCTGTGCTGTCATTAAGAGTTTTCTCCAGCCTGATTATTGTCTTCATAACTGCTATCCTGGAGTCTATTTCTGACATCTTGCTTAAAGTCCTATCCTTAAATCTTCAGGAGAGGCCATTGTCTCTGGGTCTTTTCTTTGTTGGGAGTTCTACCTCCTAGTCATTCTGTTGGATTAGGTTGAGGGTATGTACAGCTAAAAATATCAACCACAATCCAGGCAAGGTGCACCCACTCAACTAATCATCCTCTGCCCCCTAGAGATCCAGACTTGTATAATCTTACATCTCAAACTGATTTCATGGGTGTTCAGAGTGGTTTGGTGGATTTCCTAGTAAGGGCGGTGCAATTCCGCCTGGGGCAAAGACACTAGATAATCACTACAACAAGCCCTTCCCCCCAGAAGATCAACAAGAAATCCAGCCAGGTCCAAGTTCACCTACCAAGGAGTGAAGGTTCAATACCAAGGAGAGCAGCAGAATTCCAGAGGATCAGAAAGCAAAGCAAGGAACTCATGGCTTTCTCCCCATGATTCTTTGGTCTTACAGTTAATTTAATTTTTTTTCAATTTTTTTTCTTCTTATGCTAATTTTTTTAACTTTTATCCTTTTCTTTTTTAACGTTTTTTAAATACTTAATTATATTCTTTTTTATATTTTTTTCTTTATTTGATTCCGTTTTTTAATTCTTTTTTTTTTTTTTCTCTGAACCTCTTTTTATCCCCTTTCTCCCCCCCCACGATTTGGGTCTCTTCTGATTTGGTAAGCGTATTTTCCTGGGGTCTTTGCCACCCTTTTAGTATTTTACTTGCCCCTTCTTATACTCTTATCTGGACAAAATGACAAAGCAGAAAAATTCACCACAAAAAAAAAAAGAACAAGAGGCAGTACCAAAGGCTGGGGACATAATCATTACAGACATTGGTAATATGACAGATCTAGAGGTCAGAATGACGATTCTCAAGGTTCTAGCTGGGCTCAAAAAAGGCATGGAAGATATTAGAGAAACCCTCTCAGGAGATATAAAAGCCCTCTCTGCAGAAATAAAAGAACTAAAATCTAACCAAGTTGAAATCAAAAAAGCTATTAATGAGGTGCAATAAAAAATGGAGGCTCTCACTGCTAGGATAAATGAAGCAGAAGAAAGAACAAGCAATATAGAAGACCAAATGACAGAGAATAAAGAAGTTGAGCAAAAGAGGGACAAACAGCTACTGGACCACGAGGGGAGAATTCGAGAGATGAGTGACACCATAAGACGAAACAACATGAGAATAATTGGGATTCCAGAAGAAGAAGAAAGAGAGAGGGGAGCAGAAGGTATATTGGAGAGAATTATTGGAGAGAATTTCCCTAATATGGCAAAGGGAACAAAATCAAGGAGGTGCAGAGAAACCCCCTCTAAATCAACAAGAATAGGTCCACACCCCATCACTTAATAGTAAAATTTACAAGTCTTAGTGACAAAGAGAAAATCCTGAAAGCAGCCAGGGAAAAGAAGTCTGTAACATACAATGGTAAAAATATTAGTTTGGCAGCAGACTTAACCACAGAGACCTGGCAGGCCGGAAAGAGCTGGCATGATATATTCAGAGCACTAAATGAGAAAAACATGCAGCCAAGAATATTATATCCAGCTAGGCTATCATTGAAAATAGAAGGAGATATAAAAAGCTTCCAGGACAAACAAAAACTGAAATAATTTGCAAACACCAAACCAGCTCTACAGGAAATATTGAAAGGGTTCCTCTAAGCAAAGAGAGAGCCTAAAAGCAGTAGATCAGAAAGGAACAAAGACAATATACAGTAACAGTCACCTTACAGGCAATACAATGGCACTAAATTCATATCTCTCAATAGTTACCCTGTGCCTTTTGATTGGGGCATTTAGCCCATTAACATTCAGG
>NW_019154086.1:98183822-98399773 GCF_002288905.1 Enhydra lutris kenyoni
CATTGAAAATAGAAGGAGATATAAAAAGCTTCCAGGACAAACAAAAACTGAAATAATTTGCAAACACCAAACCAGCTCTACAGGAAATATTGAAAGGGTTCCTCTAAGCAAAGAGAGAGCCTAAAAGCAGTAGATCAGAAAGGAACAAAGACAATATACAGTAACAGTCACCTTACAGGCAATACAATGGCACTAAATTCATATCTCTCAATAGTTACCCTGAACGTTAATGGGCTAAATGCCCCAATCAAAAGGCACAGGGTATCAGAATGGATAAAAAAACAAAACCCATCTATATGTTGCCTACCAGAAACTCATTTTAGACCCAAAGACACCTCCAGATTTAAAGTGAGGGGGTAGAAAACAATTTACCATGCTAATGGACGTCAGAAGAAAACTGGGGTGACAATCCTTATATCAGATCAAATAGATTTTAAGCCAAAGACTATAATAAGAGATGAGGAACGACACTATATCATACTCAAAGTGTCTGTCCAACAAGACGATCTAACAATTTTAAATATCTATGCTCCTAACGTGGGAGCAGCCAACTATATAAACCAATTAATAACAAAATCAAAGAAACACATCGACAGTAATACAATAATAGTAGGGTACTTTAACACTCCCCTCACTGAAATGGACAGATCATCCAAGCAAAAGATCAACAAGGAAATAAAGGATTTAGCGACACACTGGACCAGATGGACATCACAGATATATTCAGAACATTTCATCCCAAAGCAACAGAATACACATTCTTCTCTAGTGTACATGGAACATTCTCCAGAATAGATCACATCCTCGGTCCTAAATCAGGTCTCAACCATTATCAAAAGATTGGAATCATTCCCTGCATATTTTCAGACCACAATGCTCTGAAGCTAGAACTCAATCACAAGAGGAAATTTGGAAAGAACCCAAATACATGGAGACTAAACAGCATCCTTCTAAACCATAAATGGGTCAACCAGGAAATTAAAGAAGAATTGAAAAAATTCATGGAAACAAATGATAATGAAAACACAACAGTTCAAAATCTGTGGGACATAACAAAGGCAGTCCTGAGAGAAAAATATATAGCAGAACAAGCCTTTCTCAAGAAACAAGAAAGGTCTCAAGTACACAACCTAACCCTACACCTAAAGGAGCTGGAGAAAGAACAAGAAAGAAACCCTAAGCCCAGCAGGAGAAGAGAAATCATAAAGATCAGAGCAGAAATCAATGAAATAGAAACCAAAAAAAATATAGAACAAATCAACGAAACTAGGAGCTGGTTCTTTGAAAGAATTAGTAAGATTGACAAACCCCTGGCCAAACTTATCAAAAAGAAAAGAGAAAGGAACCAAATAAATAAAATCATGAATGAAAGAGGAGAGATCACAAATAACACCAAAAATACAGACAATTATAAGAACATACTATCAGCAACTCTACACCAACAAATTTGACAATCTGGAAGAAATGGATGCATTCCTAGAGACATATAAACTATCACAACTGAACCAGGAAGAAATAGAAAACCTGAACAGACCCGTAACCAGTAAGGAGACTGAAACAGTTATCAAAAATCTCCAAACAAACGAAAGCCAAGGGCCAGACGGCTTCCCAGGGGAATTCTACCAAACATTTAAAGAAGAATTAATTCCTATTCTCCTGAAACTGTTCCAAAAAATAGAAATGGAAGGAAAACTTCCAAACTCATTTTATGAGGCCAGCATCACCGTGATCCCAAAACCAGACAAGGATCCCATCAAAAAAGAGAACTACAGACCAATATCCTTGATGAACACAGATGCAAAAATTCTCACCAAAATACTAGCTAATAGGATTCAACAGTACATTAAAAGGATTATTCACCACGACCAAGTGGGATTTATTCCAGGGCTACAAGTTTGGTTCAACATCTGCAAATCAACCAATGTGATACAACAGATTAATAAAAGAAAGAACAAGAACCATATGATACTCTCAATAGATGCTGAAAAAGCATTTGACAAAGTACAGCATCCCTTCCTGATCAAAACTCTTCAAAGTGTAGGGATAGAGGGCACACACCTCAATATTATCAAAGCCATCTATGAAAAACCCACCGCAAATATCATTCTCAATGGAGAAAAACTGAAAGCTTTTCTGCTAAAGTCAGGAACATGGCAGGGATGTCCGTTATCACCACTGCTATTCAACATAGTACTAGAAGTCCTAGCCTCAGCAATCAGACAACAAAAGGAAACTAAAGGCATCCAAATCAGCAAAGAAGAAGTCAAACTATCACTCTTCGCAGATGATATGATACTATACGTGGAAAACCCAAAAGACTCCACTCCAAAACTGCTAGAACTTGTACAGGAATTCAGTAAAGTGTCGGGATATAAAATCAATGCACAGAAATCAGTTGCATTTCTCTACACCAACAACAAGACAGAGGAAAGAGAAATTAAGGAGTCAATCCCATTTACAATTGCACCCAAAACTATAAGATACCTAGGAATAAACCTAACCAAAGAGGCTTAGAATCTATACTCAGAAAACTATAAAGTACTCATGAAAGAAATTGAAGAAGACACAAAGAAATGGAAAAATGTTCCATGCTCCTGGATTGAAAGAACAAATGTTGTGAAAATGTCTATGCTACCTAAAGCAATCTACACATTTAATGCGATTCTTATCAAAGTACCACCCATTTTTTTCAAAGAAATGGAACAAATAATCCTAAAATTTATATGGAACCAGAAAAGACCTCGAATAGCCAAAGGAATATTGAAAGAGAAAGCCAAAGTTGGTGGCATCACAATTCCGGACTTCAAGCTCTATTACAAAGCTGTCATCATCAAGACAGCATGGTACTGGCACAAAAACGGACACATAGATCAATGGAACAGAATAGAGAGCCCAGAAATAGACCCTCAACTCTGTGGTCAACTCATCTTCGACAAAGCACGAAAGAATGTCCAATGGAAAAAAGACAGCCTCTTCAACAAATGGTGTTCGGAAAATTGGACAGCCACATGCAGAAAAACAAAATTGGACCATTTCCTTACACCACACACGAAAATAGACTCAAAATGGAGAAGGACTTCAATGTGAGAAAGAAATCCATCAAAATCCTTGAGGAGAACACAGGCAGCAACCTCTTCGACCTCAGACGCAGCAACTTCTTCCTAGGAACTTCATCAAAGGCAAGGGAAGCAAAGGCAAAAATGAACTATTGGGACTTTATCAAGATCAAAAACTTTTGCACAGCAAAGGAAACAGTTAACAAAACCAAAAGACAACTGACAGAATGGGAGAAGGTATTTGCAAATGACATATCAGATAAAGGGCTAGTGTCCAAAATCTATAAAGAACTTAGCAAACTCACACCCAAAGAACAAATAATCCAATCAAGAAATGGGCAGAGGACATGAACAGACATTTCTGCAAAGAAGACATCCAGATGGCCAACAGACACATGAAAAAGTGCTCCATATCACTCGGCATCAGGGAAATACAAATCAAAACCACAATGAGATATCACCTCACACCAGTCAGAATGGCTAAAATTAACAAGTCAGGAAATGACAGATGCTTGCGAGGATGCGGAGAAAGGGAAACCCTCCTACACTGTTGGTGGGAATGCAAGCTGGTGCAACCACTCTGGAAAACAGCATGGGGGTTCCTCAAAATGTTGAAAATAGAACTACCCTATGACCCAGAAATTGCACTACTGGGTATTTACCTTAAAGATACAAATATAGTGATCTGAAGGGGCACGTGCACCTGAATGTTTATAGCAGCAATGTCTACAATAGCCAAACTATGGAAAGAACCTAGATGTCCATCAACAGATGAATGGATAAAATAGATGTGGTATTTATCCACAATGGAATACTATGCAGCCATCAAAAGAAATGAAATCTTGCCATTTGCAACAATATGGATGGAACTACAGGGTATCATGCTTAGCCAAATAAGTCAATCGGAGAAAGACAACTATCATATGATCTCCCTGATATGAGGAAGTGGAGATGCAACATGGGGGGGTTAAGTGGGTAGGAGAAGAATAAATGAAACAAGGTGGGATTGGAAGGAAGACAAATCATAAGTGACACTTAATCTCACAAAACAAACTGAGGGTTGCTGGGGCAGGGAAGTTGGGAGAGGGGGGTGGGGTTATGGACATTGGGGAGGGTATGTGCTATGGTGAGTGCTGTGAATTGTGTAAACCTGGCAATTCACAGACCTGTACCTCTGGGGATAAAAATACATTATTGTTTATTAAAAAAATAAATAAATAAATTTATAATAAAAATAAATTAACGCATTAAAAAAAAAAGAAACAACCTGAGTGTTCAAAATAAGAATTCAACAATGTAATCTATAATTCATTTAAAATGGAAGTATTTTACTTATAGGACTTAAAATCCCGTAACTGCATCATATACATCATTTAAAAGTGATATAAATACACCTTGGTTCTGGGACACCTGCGTTGCTCAGTCAGTTAAGTGCCTATTCTCAGGTTATGATCTTGGGGTCCTGAGACTGAGCTCTGTATTGGGCGCCCTACTCAGAAGAAAGTTCGCTTCTCCCTCTGCCTTTCCCCTTGCTGATGCTGTTTCTCTCTCTTTTTTTCTATCTGATAAAGAAATAAAATCTTTAAAAAAATATACCTCGGTTCCCTTTATGGAGAACATCTATATGAAATGAGAGTGATAGAGTAGTGCCTATCCCAGAATACTTCTTAAAGGAATGACCTCTTATGAGCTATGGTCAAAAGACGAATTCAAACTGATCACATAAATATCTTAGAAAAGATTTTTTTTTAATTTAATTTAATTTTTATTTATTTATTTTTACCTAGTCTAAGTCTGAGTGCTGTGGCTATAAATGGCATTTCCATAGAGCATATCCATGTATTGTCAACCATTTTATATAAGGTGGAACTCTGCAAGTATACCTTCTTTCATGCTTTCCTGCTATATAACTCTCCTAAAGACCATATTGTATCTAGTTATTTCTTTTTTTTTAATTTTTTATTTCTTTTCAGCGTAACAGTATTCATTGTCTTTGCACCACACCCAGTGCTCCATGCAATCTGTGCCCTCCCTAATACCCACCACCTGGTTTCCCCAACCTCCCACCCCCCGCCCCTTCAAAACCCTCAGATTGTTTTTCAGAGTCCATAGTCTCTCATGGTTCACCTCCCCTTCCAATTTCCCTCAACTCCCTTCTCCTCTCCATCTCCCCTTGTCCTCCATGTTATTTGTTATGCTCCACAAATAAGTGAATTTCTCTTAAGGATATCCTAGTGTTATCAATAATTCTATTGTCACCTCCTCTCCAATCTCAGTTGATTTTGGCTGTCAATTTTTCTTTATGAATACAATTAATACTTAGAAGTATTTTCTTGTTTTAAATCAATCAGTAATCCAAAGTTGACTTTTATTTTTTCACCCCAAGAAGCAACTGTAACTTTTCTTTAAAAATTAGGTATACAGGGGCACATGAGTGGCTCAGTGGGTTAAAGCCTCTGCCTTTGGGTCAGATCGTGAACCCCAGCATCCTGGGATTGAGCCCCGCATCAGGCTCTCTGCTCATCAGGGAGCCTGCTTCCCCCTTTCATCTGCCTGCCTTCCTCCCTGCCTACTTGTGATCTCTGTCTGTCAAATACATAAATAAAAAAAAAATCTTTTGAAAAAATTAGGTAAACAGTCTCAATACAAATGATGTCATTGTCCATCCCTGTTTTACTAAATTCTGATACACAATAAAGTAATAGTTGTTAATATTTAAAATACTTTATAACTTCAACCCTGGTAATCTCAAGAAACATGGTATTTTTTTTTCCTTATCCTCCAATAGTCTAAGGACTCTAAGAAAGTTCATTTATTCCAAAGAATCAGTAGTAATTAAGGTTGCATCAGAGACAAGGGATTCAACTGTCTGCTAAGCCCACTTAAGATCCTTGTTCTTGTTTAATTTTACTTCTGTGATTTATGCACAGAATTCCTGGTAAAACTTAGAAATGTAGGAGTTCTGTGGTGTAACTCATGCCTCTATTGTGTGTTCTAAACATATACATCCCTCCTGGATTCATTATTTTCTGTTTGTTTGGTTCAACTAAAGGGTGATACTCTTGTCATATAGTCCGAGGCAGCTTAAAATCAAGCCTACAGAGCTCCTGGGTGGCTCAGTCGGTTGGGCATCTGCCTTTGGTTTAGGTCATATCCTCAAGTCCTAGGATTGAGTCCTGCATCTGGCTCCCTGCTCAGCAGGGATCCTGCTTCTCCCTCTCCTCATTCCTACTCTCTCTTGCTATCTCTCTCTCTCTCTCAAATAAGTAAATAAATAACTCTTAAAAAAAAAATCAAGCCTACATTCCAAGCAATAAGATGGACAAAGTAGGAAAAAAAAAAAAGAAAATGATGGATATGGTACTAAAATTATCCATATCAATTCTGCTTATATTCAACTGCCCATGACTTAGTTGTAAGGAAACTCAAGAAACTTTGGACTTTATTCTGCATTGCAAAAGACCAAGCTAAGAATAGAGTTTATTAATCATTAGAGAAATTAGAACCACCATTGGGATGACTATTCCATCCATCTTCCACTTTTTGGTTACCCCATACACTCATTATACACTTCTTTTTAATTACAAAATTTGCACTTGATCCTCCATGGGAGGCTACTCATAAATTCTATGTAACCACTCAACCAGGCTGAATTCATGCCAGGAATGGCCAGCAATCCCTGTATGGACAGATGAAAGATTACTCCAAACTTTGGTGTGAAAGAGAGAAGGCAAGGGGGTCAACGCTCAGAGATGAAAATGCTTTGCTCTTCTTTGTTCCCATTTTTATAAGTCTTTCAGGATAATCACAAATCCTTATCACTGTTTCTCAAATGATGTTTGACAAGGGGACTTACTGGAACTTGGAGGATCTGTTTACAAGAAAGATATGATATGTTAATCTGCGTGTTCTACAGTGCTTCTAAACATAGCCTAAGGGACAATGCATACATCTCTTAGATCACAGGGAGGCTGTTTGGGCTGAGAAAGCTTCAGGAAGGCAACTCACAGAGACATTCCAATGGCAAAGTGGTCACATGGGCCTCGGCATTTCAAAGGCCTACGCCCTTCTCCAAAACCTTCCATCACCTCCAGCAGCCTCTGAGTTACATTTCAACAAGCCAGGTATTATGGATGATTTCATGCTCTACATTAACCCCAACAAATTCCAGCATTTCACAGTGATGTAAGTTGAATCAGGGTTGGATTGGTTGTTTGTGGACAATAGCCTGAAACTAAAATACTAGTTATTTCCAAGTCCCCTCTCCTGAAACAAAGAGGAAGTAAGACCTGAATAACCAAAGTGAACCTCTTGTTTAGAGGGGTAGAGTCCAAACACAGGCTGTTCACTGATCCACGGTAATTATCAAATGCAACGGGGCAGAAATTGAGGCAACCCCTGACCTACCAGCAGCATGAACTACTTGCTCTAATGGGAACTTGGTTGAATTGTTTTCCTAAGAAAAGATATGTCAAAGTTCTAACTCCCAATACCTCTATTTTGAATTAGAGTCATTTCAGATCAGGTCATAATGGAATAAAGTGGGCCCATATATCCTTATAAGAAAAGGAAAGAGACATAGACACATATTAAAGGAGTATGCCCAGGGCACCTGGGTGGCTCAGTGGGCTAAGCCTCTGCCTTCGGCTCAGGTCATGGTCTCAGGGTCTTGAGATCTAGCCCCACACCGGGCTCTCTGCTCAGCAGAAAGCCTGCTTCCCCCTCTCTCTCTGTCTGCCTCTCTGCCTACTTGTGATTTCTCTCTCTGTAAAATAAATAAATAAAATTAAAAAAAAAAAAAAAGGAGTTTGCCCTATGAAGACAGAGGATTGGAGTGATGCATGTATAAGCCAAGAAATGTCAAAGATGGCCACCAAAGCACCAGACACTAAGAAAAGGTAAGGAAAGATTTTTTTGCAGGTTTTAGAGGGAGCAGGACCCTGCCAACACCTTGATTTTAAACTTCTAGGCTTCAGAACTGGAGGCAATAAATTTCTATTATTTTAAGCCACCCAATCTGTCATACTTTGTTACAACAGCCCTAGGAAACTAGTACAAATTCTAGAAGAGTTTCCTTTGTATTCTTCAATCTCCATGGCTACATACGAACTGAGCATTGGAAAGTACACCCACTGGCCCAATTTTTATAGCACACTTTCTGGTGAATTAGAGGCAGGGGTCTAAGAGCTACTTTGGAATTGTATTACTACAGATTGTGGTCACTCCTGTAGTGGCTTATGACAAGAAAGGGGGATGGTGACTTTGTATCCTGCCATAAAAAGCAAATTTTAAATTGATAAACAATAATTGATTGAAAAATTTGATGACATTGTTGTTGACAATCCTGGGGAGGCAGTGTGGACATCCACCAAATGGGAACATTAGGAACACTGATAAGTAAATATTGAAAATATCACTGTGTTTACAACACTTTTGACCATTTCACACAAATTCCCATGGGAAAGATGAACACAAGGTCAAATAGCCTATAGGTTGAAGTGATAAAAATATGATCCTGATATGGAAGATATTTTCTACATACAACTTCAAATAAAAATGAACTGAGAAACCTGCAGCCTAGCAAAAGTGAAAATCCAACTTCTATATCTTAAACTAAAACAGGTATGATAGAAGTAACAGCTTTAGCAAAAGACAACTCTGTCACCAAGTTTTCTCACTGTGCTTCTGCTTTGTTTGTTTCAGTGGGCTTACTTTCTTTACTCTTGAGATGCCTTTTCTGAAAATGCATGGGATTTTCTGACATCAGGCTTACACTCATAATTTGTACTTACAATTTTTCTTATATTTCCTCACCTAGAAATTTTCTCTTCTCTATCATTCAGTTAGCAAACAGGTTACAATATCTTCTACTTCTTTAAAAAGTAATTTTAATTAAAAAGTTACCTCACTTCACATTTGTCTCCCTTACCAACCCACTTCCACCTCTCACATGGCATAACTTCTCAACAACATCTCAAGAACAAAATTCATATTCTCTGTCTCCCCTTTCTCTCCTCTTGTTCTCTTTTGACCTTATTTCACTTAGATTTTGGCATCTACTGCTTTCTTTAAACTATTATTTTCATAGTCATGAATGACATTAAAGCTACCAAATTCAATGGCCAATTCTTAATCCTTCTCTTGCTTTTCCAATCAACAAAGTTTGGCAGAGTTAACCACCCTTCAGAAAAAAAAAAAATTACCAAGTTCTCATTCTTTAAGACCCTTTGGATTGATAAATTCCATTCGTATTTTTCCACCTGATGTCTTTCCCATAATCTCTAGATGATTAGAGCTGATGCCCCTGATATAAGTCCCTTTGGGTATGTAATAATAGAATTCTTCATTCTTGGTGTACCACCAAAAAGAAAACTCAGAACAAAAAAAACAAAAAATATCTTGTTTTTTTTTTTCCCCAAGGGTTTCTGTATTAGTTATAGTTCTTCAGAGAAATGTACCCTTAGAGTAGAGATAGATAGATGATAGATAGATAGATAGATAGGTATTATAAGGAATTATCTCACATGACTATGGTTGTTGAGAAGTTCTAAGATTTACAGGTGACAAGCTAGAGACCCAAGACAGCCAATGGTATAGTTTTAGTCTTTGTCAGAAGACTTGAGAACCAAGGGAGCTGGTGGTGTAAATTCATGGTATAAATTCTTAACTTGACAGGCTAAAACTCAGGATGAGCCAGTTTTTCAGTTTGAGTCCATAGGCAGGAAAAGACTGACATACCAACCCAAATAGTCAGGCAGGAGCTCTCTCTTACTTGGTCACTTTGTTCTACTCAAGTCTTCAGCTGATTGCTTGAGGCCTCCCCAGATTAAAGAAGTATTCTTCTTTATATAGTCTACTAATTCTAATGTTAATCTCATCCAGAAACACTCTCACTGACACACTCAGAATAATTGTTGGGTAAAATGTCTCTGTATCCTGTGGCCCATTCAGATTGATGCATAAAATTAACATCACATTTCCATAGCAAAAAAAAAAAAAAAAAAAGCACTTCCTAGCTTCCCATTTTTCTGAGTCAAAGCAGGTGAAGTTAACCTTGACTTTCTTTTCTTTTGGTACTCTGCATGCACTCTATCAAATATCCTGTGGTCTTGATCTTCAAAACAGGTTAAGTTTTCAATCACTTTTATCTATCTCCATTGTTATTACCCCAGTCTGAACTAAGATCCTTTGTTACCTAAGAAGCTGAAATTGGTTTCCAATGGCACTTCTTCCTTCAGCTTCAATTCTTGTCCTTCGAGAACTTATTCTCCACAAAGTAGTGAGTTCTCATAAAATACAAACCAGGTCATTCTACTTTCAGGAATATAACCCTTCATTGGGTTTCTATAATATTATGAATAAAAATCACATTAATTTACAAAGTTCTCTAAAACCTAACCCCTGGCTCTAATTTCTATCCACCATGCCCCCTGCTCACCATACTCGAGCTGGATTCCTGTTTGTTTCTTAAACAGGCCTTCTCCTTGTGTAAGTTTCACAGACACATTCAAATGGCAGCCATCCCTCCCTCACCCCGACACATTCAAATGGCAGCTTTCTATTCACATGTCATTTCCTCAAAGAGACCTTCCTGACCATCGATTTCATTTATGCCTCCATCACTCCTTATACTTGCCCTGCTTTTTATTTCTTCAGAGCACTTAACAATGATTGACTTTTTATCACATAATTAATAGTTGCTAGTCATTGCTAAGCTCTGCTATAAGAATATAAGAATAAAGAATATATCTATCACTATTATCTGTGGCATGTGTGTATGTATATATGTATGTGTTTGTATGTAACAGGTGCTTAGTATATATTTCCCCATAATATGATGTGATGCATTCCAAGGGTTGTTGGGATGGATATAACCAGAGGCCACTATGTCCAGTTTCCCTAGAAGCAAAGGAAATGGGAAACAAGACTGTCATCACTAACTTAACAAAAGTGGTATTTCTATTTTGCCCTATAATGAACATAAAGTACACCTAGAGTTCTAGAATGACTGGGTCAGGAGAGATTTTAAAATCAGCACTGTTTTCTGCCTGAAACAATCTGCCTCTGATTCCTATACTGGTACTGGAAGTAATCCCCTGTTTTTTCTCATTCTTCCTCATGTATGTGTGTGTGCACACATGCATACATGTGTTTGCATGTTTGTGTGTGTGTGTGTGTGTGTGTGTGTGTGTGTGTGTGTGTGTTATGACTCAGTGACTTTATTTGTTTTCTTTCTGGTCTAGATCATAACTGCTCTAGTCATGTTTGTAAGCTTCATTTACTATAAATTACAAAGTAAAAGAATATCTATTAAGTCCCAGATGACTCCTTGAGGTTTACACAATTTTGAAAAATCCCTAAACAGAAACATTTACAGTTTGTATATAAGCTAATATGACTCTATCTATACTGAACCTGTTCCTAAAAAAATAAAAAAATGTCCTGTCATCCATTCTTAGGAGCTTAAAAAGATATAAAATGAAACAAGATGAAACCAGAGAGGGAGAGAAACCATAAGAGACTCTTAATCTCAGGAAACAAATTTAGGGTTGCTGGAGGGGAGGGGTGTGGGAGGAATGGGGTGGCTGAGTGACAGACATTGGGGAAGATACGTGCTATAGTGAATGCTGTGAATTGTGTAGGACTGATGATTCACAGACCTGTACCCCTGAAACAAATAATACATTATATGTTAATTAAAAAAAGATATTTGTTTTATAACTAATGGCATTATAATGACTAATTTTTCCAACACAGAAAGCTGTTGCAAGATAACAGTGTTTCCACCATTGTAAACAATCAGCCAATGACAGGTCTCTCATTAAAACAATAAGTAGAAGCTGTTTACCAAAAAAAAAAAAAAAAAACAGTTTCCGCCCCTACTGTTGTAACAATCCAAATCTTCTCAGCTCTTACTACATCTGACACCCTCTATACCTTAATAATGACCTTGCTCCAAACCTCACTCTTATATAATCCCAATGTAGCATCAGCCTGGGGTCAGGCATCTGAGTCCAGCTTCAATCTTCCTGGGACTCCAAATAGGTAGGTAACAGTTACATGTCTCCTTTTTCTCCCACCGTATCCCCAGAACCCACCACATTCCATATACACAGTAGGTGCTCACAAACTACAGAGACTTCTTTTTCCCTCTCCTACTTCTCAGCTACAAAGGGAAGATTTTACCTCTTCTAATCAGAGCCTCTCTGGGGAGCAAAAAACCACTTAGAAGCCTGAGAGTGAAACCTGAGGGCTAATAACTGTTAGGATAAAATCTAGAACTTTGATAGCAATGTCTTCATCGGTGTAAGCACTATAACACGCTGTCGAATGTGAGGGTGCCAGAGACAAGTGATATAAAACACATGCACTGAAATTGACCGTAGGAGCCTCCTGCTGTGTGCCTTGAAGTTGTGTTTTCTAATTTCTGGGGCTGACCCTTGTTACTCTAATCCCAAGGGGAGATGGCATTTCAATTTGAGCAAAAAAGCCAAAGTCTAAGCCTTTATAATCCTTTGCCATTGGGAATAATTACACAGACAAGTTTAAGCAGTAAACACCATCATATTTGGCATAAAGTACCTCCTTCTTACCACAAGCTCTTTTAAAAGTTGAATAAATCATCATTTTCATGTAATTTTGGTATCTAAATGTATTGTTAATATTTACTAATTTTACTCTCAGTAAATCTGTCCCTTATATCTCTGGGCTTCTGTCACCCCAGGAATTGTCTGTGTCCCCACCCTTCACGCCAGGAGGTAAGGTCAGAGAATAGCCAGGGGTAATAGCTGATTGAGAGGAAACCCTTAGCCACTTCCTAAGTTACTATTCAATTAACAAGGAAAAGTCAGCTTTAACGTCATCATTGGTGCCTTGACCTAGTGACTGTCCATTAAGTAGAGGAAGGGCAAAGTCTATCAGTAGCTTAGCAACCAGCACATTTTCCTTCCCACTTGAGGTGAACAGCTTTTCAGAAGAAATTCCGGCCCAATTGACGTCCATCTGGCTGAGTAGTTTCCTTCCTCTACTCAAATAGAAAGATCCTACAATTATGCATTTACCCCTGGTCTAGATGTCAGGGTTTAGACTCATTAAAAGAAATCTTATCCAACTGGATGAATTTCAAGAAAAGAACACATTCCCAGATTAGAGAGTCTATAAAATCCTATTTCATTGTTCCCTATCTTCCTCCCTCCCCCGCCACAGTTCTTAGAGCCTGTTTGTCCTTTTTCTACAGGCTGCCTTTCTATCAACTTTCTAAGAGTGAGGCAGACAGATGAAAAAGAAGCAATAAAAATGCATGAATTGAAAACTGAGTGTTTTGTCCTTCAGAGAAATATAAGATATCCTGAGTTTTCTCTATAACACTATGGGCAAAGAAAATTTCAAGACAACATTTGTGGGTAAACGAACTGCCCCAAATAAACTAGGCATTATCCTAAAAAAAGATGACTAGCCATCATTCTAGAAAATGTTTAAAACAGCACAGTTTTCAAAGTAGTTTTATAACAAGTTAAAGCAAATAGATGGAACTAATTTTCACTTTGCAGAAAAAATATGTTTTTGAGAAATATTGATGTAATTTGGTTTTAGAAAATATTGTGTTATACCTGAATTTTTTTTTTCTTTCTCATTGGCAGTAAAATGCTGTTCTCTCAAACAGATGGAAAATATGTTTTTTGTTAGATAACATACTTCAAAAGTAACAGAATTTATTATAAGATTATGCTGTGATTTTAAATATATTCTGAGTTTGGGCCAAAAAAATGAGTAATTCTAGTAACTGACAAACAAAAGAAATGTTTGTGTTGAATAGTAATTTGCATGCATGCAAATGAAGGTAGATTTCATTAAATCTCCATTCTGTAATGTTGTCAAACTTTTGAAATGTCTAACCTGTCCAGAATTTGACTCCAGAAAGTAGGCAGCCCAGTTTTTGCTTATAAAGAAGATTTGGAATATATAATTCTAATCTCAGGCTGATTTCATGGGTGATCAGAGTTCCTTGGTGGGTAATCACTTTAGGGTATAGGTTGAAACGGCGCCTCCTCCTAGTTCCTCGCCATCTTGTCTCCCCAGATTTAGAATATATAAACAGTGGTTAACTCTTTGTGAATTGCAGTGGGTGTTCAAATATGAACCCTTACAAGTAAATTTATTAAAAAACACATAAAGTGTTATGTGTTTTTCAATAAAATATATAATATTTTATATTATATAATAAATATAAATGTTATAATGCCAATGTTTTGCCTTTCATTCCTAGAGAAATGATATCTTAGTCTATTAAAATTTTTCTCCTACATAAAATATACAATGTTTAGTATGTGGTCAGATTGCTTAACCTCATTTCCTGCTTCCTTATTTTATGCCAAGATCCCAAAGAGCAGGAGTGGGGGATGAGGCAAAGTGAAACAGAAAATGGGATAAAAGTTGGTCCTAATTTTAGGCAAATGGGGTTCGATCCATTGACACACTAGGATTGCTTGCCTGAATGAAGGAAAATAGGAGCTTTTATCCAAGGGCTTATATCCCTCATTGGCCAAGGATAACTCCAAGATATGTTAACTTTCCCAAATTTCTAGGTTTGCTTGAGTACTTGTGCCAAGAAGATTCTCCATACCCCATCAGAGAAGCTTGGGAAAGAAACTAAGAGATTCTCAACAAAGCCAATTAAAAGGCTTTTCTAGTAAACACAAGAGCTGTCCTACATGTCCATCCCTTTTTTACTTGGATCCACCTAATGAGCTCCATTGAGTCAAATCCATCCTGGAGGCTTTCAGGAAAGAGACCAGCCACAACCTGTTCGAAAGCCTTAAACTGAAGAGTTGGCAGAATAAGCTCTGCTTAGACCTCAGTTGCTTTCTGTTAGTTGAGCTGTGATTTTCACAAGCAGCCCTGGAGATAAAAACACCATGAAATGTCCCGGTGACTCCTTTGGTTTCAAAAAGTAATCCTTCTTGTCTTCATTTGTAGCAGTAACCCCAGCTCTTTCTGGTATTGGGGCTGCATCACCCCCAGGGGTATATCCACTCTTCTTTTTGTCTGCTCCTGCCTGGTGCAGTGTGGCCTCCTTCTAGCCTGTGGATCTAGCCTGTGGGATGGGGTTCCTCAACATGACATATTGATCTTGTGTGTGTGTGTGTGTGTGTGTGTGTGTGAATATAACCAGCTACAGTCTCCAGATATTCAAACACTAGCGTTGGTGTTTCTGTGAAGGCATTTTATAGATATGATTGAAGTCCATAATTAATTGACTTAAATAAAAGAGATTGTTTCAAATGATTTAGTGAAGCCTGATTCAATCACTTGAAAGGCTTTAAGGTTGGAGCTGAGGTTTTCTTGAGGAAGAAGTTTCTGCCTGTGGACAGTAGCTTAGACTGTCCCTGGCAACACTTATCTGCTTTTCCCTGGTGATCTGCCCTACAGATTTCTAACTTTCAGACTTGCCTAGCCAGTCCCCGCGATTACATAAGCCAATCCATGGCAAAAACTCTTTCTCTCTCTCATAGACATATGTTTTGTTTTCCCTGTGCTTTCAGTTCTCTTGAATCTTGACTGAGCCAAGCTCCCTTCCTGTCTCTGAATTGCCCTGTTCCCTGGTACATTGTTTTAAAGAATCAGCCTAGGCCAATCTGTGATTTGTCACAATTTGTATTTGGAGTTCTTTCACATGCTTTATAAATATCATCAACTCTTATTGCTTTCTATCCCACACCTTTTGACCTACAATATAGCAAATTCTCATAATTCTTGTTAAGATATTAGCCAGCCATGTAACAGACACAAAGCTAACTAACAGCTTCAAGTATAACAGATTTTGACTAAAAAATTTACTAAACAGGACTTCTAAGGAATAAAACTAAAATAATAGGATGACAGGTGGTAGGTTTGGTATTTTTAATTTAGCCATTTCTTTTGCCAGATTCAATAAAGAATTAATTAAGTATCCCTTTGGAACCAAAACCACTTTAGTAAGTAATGGCACTTAAAACTAAAATTGAGCATTTTAAAATTGAAATATCCCATGGGTTATATATTTTCTACTTAAATGTGATCAGCCACTGTGAATGCCTATTTCTCTCCTAAGACCTATAATTAAATGAAGGTTCTCAAGTTAATGGTATTGATGTAAATGAAGAATATTTATAAATTCTGTAGTCATTTAATGTCACTGAATGACAGAAAATGGAAATTTAGCTAATTGACTTAACACGATCAAGCTATTTATAAGTTGAAATCAATATGAGGAGATATCTTTTATGAAATCCTAATGTTTTTATTTATTTACTATATGTTATAAATAGTAAATTTATACTTTATAAAGCATATATGTAAGTATATATGTGTAAGTATATAAGTACATATCAAAACCAACCTCTATGCTTCGGAACCAAAATATAATGCAAAGACAGAGTTTAGAATAAAGAGGAATAAGTTTTATTGCTTTGCCGAGCAAAGGAGGCTACATCAGACTATTCCCTTCAAAAGACTGCAAGCCTGCCTGGAGGAAGGGGCTGAGGCATTTTATAGGGAAATGCAAGATCTAGCTGGATTTAAGAGGAATTGTATGTGTTGCCTGCCCCATTAGTTCTTTTCAGGGTGGTACTAGGTTCCTCAAACAAAAGGCTAAGAAGGGAGAAGGGGAAGTTTGCTGAAGAGAAGAAAAAGGTTACTTTAAAAATCCAGTTTTGCTCAAGGATTAATGCAGCCATTTTGATTTTTGTTCCACTTTATGCTTTTAATAGGCTTCGTATATAGTAGGTATACCCTAATTATATAATCACCCATGAAACTGAATTCAACTCAAAGAACTGAGATAGTATTTATATTTGTAACAAACAGTTCACCATATATTAATGGCTTAATCAAGAAGAATTTAATGTTTTACTCCTGCTACGTATACCATATGGTTTAACGGATCACTCTGGGGACATAAGGTCCTGTGTGAAGGAAGTTCCACCATCACATAGTATCACCATAATTTATATCATGTGTCTTATCATCTTATAACTACGGTTTTTGCAAATATATAATAACATATATGTGCATGTGTATATATATATATATATATATATATATATATATATGCATATATGTAATATATTTATGATATACATCACTCTATATCACAACAGAGCGTTTTTACTGTCTTGAAAGTCCTCTGTGCTCTCATATTCACCCCCCTCAGCTCCAATGTCTGGCAACCACTGATATTTTTAAAGTCTCCACAGTTTTGCCTTTTCTAGAATGTCATATAGTTGGAATCTTACAGTAGATAGCCTTCTCAGGTTGGCTTATTTTAATGAGCAATATACATTTAACTTTCTTCCATATCTTAAGGCAGCTGGGTAGCTCAGTTGGTTAAGTGGTTTAGTGTCTGACTCTTGATTTCAGCTCAGGTCATGACCTCAAAGTTGTGAGATCTGGCTCCCTGTGGGGCTCCATGCTCAGTAGGGAATCTCCTTCAGATTTTATCTCTTGCTCTCCCTCTGTCCTTCCCCTATGAGCACGTGCTCTCTCTCTCTAAAATAAATAAATCAATCTTAAAAAAAAAAAAAAGATTCTTCCATGTTTTTTCATGGTTTGATAGTTCTTTTGTGTGTCTCTCTGTCTGAATAATATTTCATTTTCTGGATATGCAGTTTATCCATTCACCTACCTAGGACATTTTGTTTGCTTCTAAGTTTGGGAAATTATGAATAAAGCTTCTGTAAAGATCCATATGTGTAGAGTTTTGAGTGGACATATGTACTCAACTTCTTTGTATAAACACCAAGCAGTGCAATTTGATCATATGCTAAGAGTATTTTTAGGGGTGCCTGGGTGGCTCAGTCCATTAAGTGTCTGTCTTCAGCTCAGGTCATGATCTCAGGGTCCTGGGATCGAGCCCCACCTCAGGCTCTCCGCTCAGTGGGGAGCCAGCTTCCCCTTCTCTCTGCCTGCCTCTCTGCCTACTTGTGATCTCTCTCTGTCAAATAAATAAAATCTTTAAAAAAAAAAGAGTATTTTTAGTTTTAAAAAAATATTTTTTAAAACTAAAAATATGGTGCCCCATATTTTTAGTTTAAAAACAAAACAAAACAAAAACAAAACAAAACAATAAAACAAAAAACAACTAACAAACTCTCTCCAAAGTGATTGTTCCATTTTGCATTCCCACCAGCAATGAATAAAAGTTCCTATTGTTCCACATTCTCTCCAGTACTTGGTGTCCTTAGTGTTTGGATTTTGGGGTCTTCTAATCAATGTGTAATAGTATCTCACTGTTGCCTCTTTTTGTATGTTTACTTGCCTTCCCTGGTGAAATGTCTGTTAAGGTCACTGGATCTTTTTTTTTTTTTTTTCCTCTTTAAAGAAGGAGAAAGAGAGAGGGGTGGAGAGGGGCACAGGGAAAGGGAGAAGAATCTTAAGCAGGCTCCACACTCAGCGTGCCAGACTCCATCTCACAACCCTGAGATCATGACCTGAGCCAAAATCAAGAGTCAGACACTTAACCCACTGAGCCACTGTCATGAGCATACTATTAAGGTGCACACATGAGTTTGTCTTTCCACAATCTCATCTTTCTTCAATCATAAGGCAAAATTAAATCACAATTATAAACCAGGTTCAGGATTCCAAACTCAATGACAATTCACCACGTGAGTGAACTTGGCTTCTTACACGGCACACAGAGCAGGACAGAAGACAAACCACACCACAAACAAGATAACCAAAAGGTGCAAGAAGTTAAGGAACTGAAGAGTTGGCTGCCAAAATCCTTCCCTGTTTAAAGGGATCTAATCAGTTTTGGGTCTCTGCAGACCTTCTCTGCTTCTGCTCGTTCTCAGATCTGGGGTGTCAGCTGACGTTGGTCCAGGCAATATCTCCTAGCTACAGTACCTTAACTGCTTGTGCCATTGCCTGACACAGGCCCCTGCTTGACATGAAAGACTCCATTTTGCTCTCAACCCAGGCACCTCTACCCATTTTTAAGTCTCTAGCCCACTCTTAGAGTCTTCAATATTCCATTGCTCTCCATTCCCACACATAGAACTCACGTAACCACTCCCAGTGAGGTTTACCCCAAGGTCTCATCAGTCATCTCCTGCTTGAACACAGGATTTCTAGGTGATATGTAGTGATTTACCAATAAATGAAATATGGTCAAACAGGCCAAAGCATTAGTCACAATATTTTTGTGTCTCTAATAATAAAAAATAAAACAATTGCTTAAGAATTTGAGATCTATTATGAATATCTGAAGATATTTGTAGATTTATATAATAAATAAGCAATAACATAGGCATTAAGTCTAAAAATTATGTTAATTAAAAGATTTTCAGAATAATTCTTTAGAAGGTTATGATTAATGAAGAGTAAATAGCATCAATAATATGGAGGTAAGAATGAAATATTCACAGAGCAAGATATCAAAAAACCAATAAATTGGTATAAATAAGAAGTCTCTCCAAATTCCCTAACACTGATATGATGATTAGAGTTTGAGATAATATATAAATTTAATTTGATTTTTCTTTCTTCCATCACATTCTAGAGTTCATGAAATATAAACTTGCTAATATAATATGGTACTTTATGGTACTTGACATTTTTTTGTTGCCATTTGTTTTGGTATCTCAACTGAAATGGAATAAATGACTAAATTAGCTATAGTTTCCCATATAGTCCACAAACGGGCATGAGCTGTTCAACAGTCATTTTTGCCCTTGGGATTTCTTTAAAACTGAAGGTGAAGAAGAATAGCAGGATAACCATTGAGTAATATTCTAAATTAGTGAAATAAATAGCACTGATTCAGCTTCTGATTCTTATAAGCCCTACCTGGAAACAGTGCCATGTAATGGAAACTGTACATGACAACTGAATCAATTTTTCTTTCTTTTTCTTTTCTTCATTTTTTAAAATGAGAGGGGTTAAATAAATCCATGAATAAACACAAATCACCAGTTCATCCAAAACAGTGAATATAATACAAATGCAAGGTGCTTCCGTATTTTCACAGTGTTAAGCACCAGTGTATAAGAATAGAAGAAAAGTATTATTTTATGGATTTTTCCATTGAAATTAAATACCTGTTTAAAAAAAATTCAACTGAGCAAATTTGAAGATCTAATTGGCTTTATTAAACAATTCATGAATCAGGCAGCATCGCTTCTTACAAGTAAAGGATAGCTCCAGAAGTTGTGCAAAATGGAAGTTTTCTATAGGAAGAAGGGTGGAGCAAGAGAGTTATTAGCAAAAGAAAAGAAAGAATTGTTTCAGGCTTGATCACCTTCCTTTATGGGGAAGGGCAGGGGTCTTATTATGCAGGATGACCTCATCTTCCTTTGGGGAATGGAAAAGTCCCAGGGGACAGATTGCCTCGCTAATGCTGATCAGAAAAGTCTTGACTGCCTGGTTAACACTACATTTCTGGGGGAGGTTGAAACTACCATTAAGTTAAGTATTAAGCCTGCGTTTGGTGACTGCACTTAACTGAAGCCATTTTGGGACTGTGGTTTTCTTTTTAACTCTTGGTAACTATCATCACACACATACACATAAATATAGATAGATAGATGATAGATAGATAGATAGATAGATATTATGTATATCTATATGTATGGATATTTATATACATCCATATACATGCATACAAACAAATTTACTATAAGGAGGTACTTTAGAAATATCACTTAGACAGAATTTATTAAAGACTGAATGTGAATTTACTATCTCCCTTCAGATGTTATGTTGAAATTCCATAGAATGTTTCTCATTTCTACATTATGTTTCATAAAAGTAAATTTATATGTCTGTGTTCATACTGTAGAAATCACTAATCAATTAGAATATTAAATCTATGAGACTAACGTTTAGAAAAAGCCCTACAGAACCTAATTAATTTCTATCCATTACCAGCTCGTTGGACTACCATTTTTACTGAGGACATGGCAAATGAATGCCAGTGGCTACAAAGGTATGTGAATAAAATTAATACTCCAAGGCCAAATTAAGCCTCAAGATGAACTCTGTTCAGAGTGAATGCTACTTATCCTGTTTTGCCCCTATAGGCACCAAAAATTGAAATGAAGTAATTTGGTAAGACTAATTCAGTTCCTGCATGGCTTTATACAATACCTTGTACAGTGGCAAAGTATTTCTTAACTTTGGAGATCAAGAGGGAACTTGTGACCATGACTAAGCTCATCTGAGAATAATTGATCCCCTATTCTACTAAAAAACAAGCAAAAAAACCAAAAAAACAAACCAAAAAAACTCAAAGTAGATGGAGCAACACATATACACACATATATAAAGACTAAAGAATTTTCTCATATAGTACTATGGTTTCTTGTCATAATGCTATGGATTTTGGTAAAGGGAACAGTCTACATGTTTGGTCAGGATTTTCTTCTATGGATTTTAGTACTTGTCCCAGGAAATCTGGCCTGCAGTGTACACAGGGATGAAAACCGCCCCTATCTATCTATCTATCTATCTATCTATCTATCTATCTATCTATCATCTATCTTTCTTTCTTCTTCCCTCCCTTCGTTCCTTCCTTCGTTCCTTCGTTCCTTCCTTCCTTCTTTGTTTCTGTGCCTCATTACTAAGACATAATCATTGCATGTGATTGTTCAGAGCTTAGACCAAAAGTATTCAACCCTCATTAACCTGATGACCATTGGCTTTTCCAAATCTGGCTGAGGTACACTTTTGCTCTGTCTTATTACTGTAGGCACTTTCTGGGTTTTCCTTCTGCTCTAAATGGTGCTTTATGCTGAAAGTTTTATTGTCTTCCTCTTTTTCTGAGGACATCTTACTAGAAAAATGACTGCTGCCTACCCTATCTAAAACAAATCTCTTTTCATCATTAACTCAATCCTTTGTTAGATTCCTCTACATCAAATCACAATGAATATTTGCCTCTGTTTTTGTCTATTTTATCCATTAGAATTTAGGTACCATGAAGGCAGGGATCTTTTCTGTAAGATTATTGCCCCAATACCTAACACTGACATGGAATATGAGTTCAGTAAATCATCTGCTGATTAATTGATTATATCATTTTTAAAATATTTTATTTATTTGAGAGATAGAGAGAAAACATGAGCAGGGGTTAGGGACAGAGGGGGAGACAGAGAGAGAAACAAACTCCCCACTAAGCAGGAAGCCCAGATGTGGGGCTCAATCCCAGGACTCAGAGATCATGACCTGAGCAGAAGGCAGAGGCTTAACTGATTGAGCCACCCACGCACCCCTGATTATATCATTGCTGATGTAACTTTATGCAGAAATACTCAGTGAGCTGGTCAACTTGGTGAATTGGCCTTGTTTGTAAGCCAGTACTGATTTTCTGTGGGATTTCAGTCGGGTATAAATCACTATGAGGCTTTTAAGGGGACAAAGATTTTGTACCATTATTATCAATGTTAGCCTCCTGTAAGGGCAGATGTAACCTGTCAGGGAACATCACCTAAGGGCAACCCTCTGAAGAAGTCAAGATATATGGCAAACCATTCCCCGTACTCACAGGGGCCAGGCCAGTAAAGGGACTCTGGTAAGGGCAGTAATAGTGCTGACTACCATTCTTTTGGTTTAATCAATAATACAATTCAAGAAGCAATATACTTTAACAAATACTTATTAATTGTATATCATCAGGGTACTTTTGAGACAGAACTTATGAAATGTTTAATTAAAGCAGACTGGCAGCCATAAAATAAAAAAAAAAATAAGTTAGGTTCTGACCTTTAGTAACGAAAGTGAGTTTGGTTTCATTTTAGTTGATGATAATTTTACAACCCATTTGGAAAGAAAAGAATGATTCCTGTTTATTAGTCAATAAATACAATTCTGAAGGACTGAAAGTGTACTCAAGAGTGCTCAAATATTCTTAAGAAGTGATTTTTGTGTTAAACATTCATGATATGAAACTTGGAACACTCAAATTTGGCTAATGGCAAGGGACCCACTTCTTTGATGAAGTAATTCAGATCTGGATATTTTCACCATGGAAAAAAAAAGCAAGCCCTCCAATTTTTCACTATGAGGGAGCCAGTGCTTTGGACATGATGTTCTCTTTTTTGAAGGAACATATTTTAAATAGTGGAAAATAAACTGCTGCTCCAGATTTGTTTTTAAAAATCTTTTTACCTCATTTCAATTTTGTATGAAATATCTATGGTTAAAAGAATACTAGACTGTAGTAAATGATGCAACTTTGTTGATTTGGAATTGGCAAGATGAAAGAGTTCTTTCACCTCTTTGGAAACAAAAGATGTGAGCTTTTGAAATTAAAAATGTTATAACGTGTGCTAAGTATAAGGAAAATAATTCTCCTTTTGTACATGCATTTCTCTTTTGGTAGACAAATTTTTACCAAGCATGTCTAGCATTTTGATTAAAATCATCAGGCAACCCTCAGTTATAGCTGCCCTAGGAAGAAAAAGATGAAAAGTACCATTCCTACAAGCACCTTCTATAATTTCAGAAGATTAGGGTCCTACATTTTTTGAAAGTAGGAAGTAAATGTCAAGTAACATAGTTCTATTAATCTCCTATTTTGGTCTTCTTGTGCAGTTAAACTTTCTTCTACAGCAGCAGGTTTTTATGCCTTTTGTTCTGAAAACCCCCCTTCACTTTTAATTTTAAAACACAAAAATGCTCAAACAATACATTCCATTATCAGCTATAGTGATGACATCACCACATGCCATGTAACTTCTGGTAAACACTATACACTTGTAAAAGGATGAAAGTGAAAAAGAAAATTATGTCTTAACATTATTAAAAACCCTCAGAGTTCTGTCCTCCTAGATCTACTGAAAGATCCTCTGGGGTTCCAGGGCCACAACCTGAAGACCACAGTTTAACAAAGAAAATCTAAGAGATTGAGTAGAAGATAAAAATTGAGAGTTGCTTGACATTACTCTCTTCTTTATTTTAACTTAGTATAATTAAACTGTCATTGTTATAGAACTAACTAAGAAGCATTATTTGGCAAATAATTTAATGTAATATTATATATCAGTGTACATGTTCATGTTCTCCCAATATTAGTGTATGTTTTCTTACCCAATTTCTTCTTACCTGTTGTTAATAGCAAAAGTAAATATTTAATTGAATAAAAACCACTTACTTAGAGATAATTATCCAAGCTGTTAGAATAGTTGTTCATGTTTCTTAACCAGAAATATTAATTCTAAGCAATCTTATTTAAACACACATTATTTGAGGCTCTAAATTGAGACATGCACTGTATCTGTTGCAAAGGCTTTCAGATCTGTTCAAGGAAATAGATAAATACATAAGTAACTATGACGCGAGGCTGATTATGTTCAGTACCCATCTGCTTATACTATCAAGACCACCTTTGGGAAGAAATAAGATGTGATCTATGTTATTATACAATAAAATGGTTACAATTTAGTAGTTCTTGTAATGAATTTGCATTCTAATTAATGATCTCGATGACTCAGAGTTTCTACACCAGAATAGACTCATTTAAAAAAAAAAATATTTTATTTATTTGACAGAGAGAGGGATCACAGGTAGGGGGAGAGGCAGGCAGAGAGAGAGGGGAAAGCAGGCTCCCACTGAGCAGAGAGCCCAATGTGGGGCTCGATCCCAGGACCCTGAGATCATGACCTGAGCCGAAGGCAGAGGCTTAACCCACTGAACCACCCAGGAGCCCCTTACTTACCTTGTCTTTATAGAGAATAGACTCATTTTTATAAGAGAGATTGGAAATAAACAATCTTCATATTGTTTAGATAATTATAGGAAAAAATAGTGATATTTGGAAACGTCCTTTACTTGGGTATAAGAGAATGATTTCGTTTACAGCGAGAACTGAAACTCTGAATTCAGATGTTACTCATTCTTAATTAGCATGTTACTAAGAAATTCAAGTGATACAAAATAAAGGAAAGCTCATTTGGCACAGAGTTCAAAGAACATTTATTTAAGCCTCACCAAAAAAAAAAAAAAAAAAAATAATGCAATAAACAGTTTCTAAAGACATGTATCATGAGAAGGAAGTATCTGGCATTTCTGATAAAGTGTGAAACTAAGATATTCCCACAGGGTTTATGCACAGACTATTATATTCAAATTTCAGTCACAACCAGATCAGAAGATGAGAATTCGGAGGTTAGAAAAGTACCTACCTTTAGGGTTTTGTTTTGTTTTGTTTTAATAAAATTAATATATATTTAGGAATGCATCTAAAGGAGTTTATATTCTTTGGTATCTTTCCTGAGCAGATCAATTCAAGTTTACATAAGTTGAAATACATTTGAATCTTTAATGAAATATGATATGTTATAAATATTCTAAAAAGAAATTCAACATATGCTATTTTCTTAGTACTTATATAACAGACATCAGTGGAGATCTAGACTGTAATCACATTGTACTTCGAGCTTACAAATGTCTTCATTATACATTTGCATTGAGCCTCATAGCTTTATTGACATGTAAATATTATTATTAATGTTATTATTACCAGTTTTAATTTTAAAGAGACTCAGGTTCAGGAATTGAGTGTATTACCATAAGCTACACAGCAGTGTGACCCAGGTCTTCTGACTTCATTCTCAGTATAATTTTTCCCATGACACCACAGCTTGGTCCAGACAGGGTGACAAATATGCATGCCATCTCTACTGGCTTTCTCATCCCCTTAGGAAATTAAGGACTTAATGGTTTAACTTCATCAGTAGCCTTATCAAAACCTAAGGAGTCAAAGAAGAAAAATCTCATCATCTCTCACCTGAAAGTCTTTTGTTTACTTGCTAGTAATGAAAACACCTTTTTGTTTTCTTTTCTTTTTTTTTTTTTTTTTTTTGGCAGCTATGATTCTTATTCCATAGTTACGCGTTAAAAATTTCAATCAAAAATGTGGTGGAGAAGTAAGTTAGGATGCATTCACACTGCAATGAAATAAACAACCCAAAAAAAAAAATAAATAAATCAACCAGAATAAATTCCCGATAATAAGATAATAGCAGAACTGCCATTTTAGCCAGGAGACCACACCCGTCCAGTATGCCAATAGTTCCTGGCTGAATGAAGAGTATCTATCATCCCCAGGTGAGACTGCCTGAGCTAGCCTGAGATTTTTATCATCCAAGAAAATTTCATTCTGGAAGTAAGACAGGCTTGATAATTCTGAGATACCCATAATAAATTATCTTAGAGTGCAGATAACCTTTCAAGGCATCACTTGGTTCTCTGACAGACTGCTTTTATTAGTCTAAACCATATGAAGTTGCAATTAATTTTTGGCCAACCACCAATTTGACAATTTCATGTGATTCAAATTAATATCTTCCTTGTATGAGAAACAACAAAATATTTCCATTGAGGGTATGAACTTTGGGGTCCAAAGACTTTGTCATTCAAAAAGAAGCACTTGCACATGCTAATTAGGGCAAGTTAATTAATGCTCAAATGGACATGGTTATAATAAAGATAGCCCCCATAAAATAGTTTTGAGGATTGACTGCAACTATGACTATCTTTATATTTAATACAACACTAGACACCAGAGTAGTATTCAATAATTATGAGACACTGTAAGGCTATTATTTTTGCTGAGCTCCTCCATCTTAACTTTGAACACCATCTAGCTTTCCCATCCAGAAAGAGACTTGGTAGGTTCAGCTGATAAACCAAGACTGTACCTCAATTTTCAGCTTATTCTTGCATGATAGCCATATAGCATTCACCATACATGTTGTTAGGAAGATAACTACCAGAAGGAGCTTGTTTAGCACTAACATTAGAATTTGGCCATTTTCCTGTACTTTGTGCCAAGAGATGTTTGTCCCATATGTGCCTTAGGGGATAGAATGTCTTTAACACATGGATACATACACACTTTTTTTGAATCATTCATAAATAATTTGATTTTTAATTCATGCATAGAGAATGTTTTCAGTATATTACAGTAAAGTCAGATGTCAAATATAGTATGTGTGACTTCTAAAACTCACTATACTATTTAATTGGCTCTGGGCAATCAAGATTCCATATTTGTTCCTCCACTAGCCTCAGACATTCTTTTGAAACTATTACTTCAAATTCACAAGGACACTATTACTTTTTTTCAGCCACAGCCCTCTTTACATTTTTGCTCTGACTGCTGTGAAACACAGACCATAAATTCCTTGAGGACAGACTCTGTATTATTCACCTTCTTATATGATCAGCACAGTCTTGTGTATTATAAGCACCCTAATAATGTGTGTTGAATAGAACTGATTTTACTCTCCAAATTACAAGCAGATAATTAAAAAAGTGAGATTATAAAATATATGCTTGGGACTTGGAACACAAGAAGAGTTTCTTTTTTTTTTTTTTAAGATTTTATTTATTTGAAAGAGAGAGAAAACAATGAGCAGGGGGAGGGGCAGAGGGAGAGAGATAAGCAGACTCCCTGCTCAGTGGGGAGGCCTACACAGGGCTTGATCTTAGGACTCTGGGATCATGACCCAAGCCAAAGGCAGACACTTAACCAACCAAGCCACACAGGTGCAACTTGTTTATTCATTTTAATAGTGAATCACATATTGGGAATATTTTTAATACTTACAGATCAATCATGACTATTGACCTACACTGTAGCTAAAATAATACTACTAGGAAAACAAACAAACAAACAAACAAAACCATCTCCAATTCTCAAGGTTCTTCCAGTTATCTTGAGTGCTGGATGCCAGAACTTCTTTCTCTAAGTCATGAACATTTTGCTATGTGGGGACACCAATGGTTGCCTGAGTTCTGAAAATGAATGTTTCAATTGCTAAGGAGACTTGGTTGCCCCAGAGGAAGATTTTTTTCAAGAGAAGAATTCCTCAAGTTCTGATGTCCATGTTTGTATTTACAAGAAATAGTCCGGTGGCCCAACCTGGGCTATACAATATGGTAGCCAACAGCCACATATGTTTATTTATATTAAGGCTTCAGTTAGATTAAAGTTAAGTAAAATAAAAAATTCAGTTCCTCAGTCACACTAAACATATTTCAATCCATATAGCCATGTGAAGCTAGATCCTAGCAAATTGGATAACATAGTAATTGAACACTTTTTTATCTCATAAGTTCTCTTGGGTGGCATTAGTCCAAACAATTAATTGCAAGTGACCACTTGATGTGCAGTGAGTAATTTATAACTCACATTATCAGGGAAAGTCAGTGCAGGAGGATCATGATCTCAGAAAAGCCTTGGCAATTCTCAGCTGTTGGATGCATTAACTCACCTCTCCCACCTGGAAGTGGAATTCCAGCCTTTCCGTATTTGATATATAATTTTTTGTACCATTAACAAGCAAACAAAGATGAAAGATAATTATTCTTTAAAGAACTCATTCCTCGTGTATTTTTTCTTTACATTCTAACAGTCTTATGATCAGATCACAGAATTTTCATTACATATGAAAGTACTTTATGTGTGCTTATCAATCAATCAACTAAAAGTACATAGAACAGAATTACAAGATAAAATCCAGAACTTTGGTGATGTTTTTACTCAAGAGGCTGTCCAATATTGGGAATATTGCATAACTTATTATTATCTTGGCCTTCTAAGTTACAAGTATAAATTTTGACTTTTAGCAAATCCCCTCTATTATTAGCAGGACTGCTCTGAGGAAAAATAACTCATAATTTTAGATTCTGAGATCTGAAAAATATAAAGTTCACCTTCAAAAAGGAAGATCCAATATCGATATTACCTTTTCAAGAAAATTATTTCCTAAAAGTTCAATCCTCACTATTGACACATTTGAAAACCAAGACAATAACCACCCCCCCACACCACCACCTTACTTGGCTCATATTTTCATCTATATATAGAATCTGTCAAGTAAGAGGAAATTGTGTCCTATGAGTGACCTCAGGGTTTTGGTAAATTACTTTCCTTCTATGAGAAATCTAAAGCATGCATATAAATAGGAATGTGCATGAGCTTGCAAAGATATTGCTGGCACTCTGTATTTTTCCTATAAAGTTATGTATGCCTGAGGCTAATGTCTAGCTATATTTCATCTTAAGGTTAGTAGAATTTCATAAAATATTTAGACTCATAATGGGACTTTTAAATAGTTAATTTTTCAAGACAGTAGGGATTCTTTGACCACTTAAACATTTTTACCTGAAACTGGAGTAATAATCTAGTATTTGGTCTGGAAAATGAATCCTGCCCCTTGTCTAAACTTCACTTTTGAGTGGCTTCCCCAGTCTTATTCCTGACTGATTAGAGTGCATCTCTCTGATGTAATCCTAGAGAACATCTATTCTTAGAACTCTGAACCCTCAACTTTTGTGCCTTAATCATCAGTTAATCTTTCAAAAGTATTAATACAGCAATGCCAAATTCAACTGACAATGTAGTCATCAGAAAAACAGAAAACAAAACAAATCACAACAAAAAAACAACTCAACCAAGCTAAAATCTAAGTACATAGTTTGCTGTTCTTGATGATGATAATTATAATGGTGTCAATATATATACATATATATCATTTATATAGAAAGAGGGAGGAGAGGGACAGAGCAGGGGAGAAAGAATCCCATGTAGTCTCCATGCTGAGCACAGAGCCTAATGGGGAGATCTGATCCCACCACCAGGAAATCATGACATAAGCTAAAACCAAGAGTCTGCCACTCTACAGACTGAGTGACGCAGGGGCCCCTAAGACACTCAATTTCCAAGGACTGCTACATTCTTGGTTTTACATCAATCCACGGGAATCTCTACCTTATATAGAAGTCAGGTAAATAGACTCCCAGGATCTAAATGATTTAGGTCATTGTAGAAGCTCAGTACCTGGGACACCTGGCTGGCTCAGTGGGTTAAGCAGCTGCTTTTGACTCAGATCATGATCTCAGGCATCTGGGATCCAGGCCCCGCATCAGGCTCTCTGCTCAGTGGGGAGCCAATTTCTTCCTCTTATCTGCCTGCAGTTCCCTCTGCTTGTGCTCTTTCTTTCTCTGTCAAATAAACAAATAAAATCTTAAAAAAAAAAAATAAACTCAGTACCTTAAAGATCACACATTCCCTCCCTCCCATGACTATATGACTAGAATTTAGGACCTATTGTATTTTATGACATTAAAGAATCAACTCTATAGTTACATCAAATTTATTGGTCTTTTTTAAGATTTCATTTATTTATCTGAGAGAGAGAGGAAAAAAAAAGAGAGAGAGAGCAAGAGAGAGCAAGCAAGTTGGAGAAGGAGCACAAGCAGTGGGGAGGGCCAGAGGAGAAGAAGCAGAGTATCCACTGAGCAGGGAGCCTGATGTAGGGCTCCACTGCTGTTCCACTGGGGCTTGATGGGGCTTGATTCCAGGCCTTCATCATGACCTGAGCTGAAGGCAGATACTGAATAATGATAATGAACTGAGCTACCCAGATACCCCATCCATTAGTTTTCAATCATACTTTGGAAGAAAACATCGATCTAATTCCTTTCCTACGTATATGTATATATATCTTCTCTCTCCCTCTCTCTTTTTGACTATATATCACTCCCCACTCCAGATAGTTAATTTAGAAAAGTTAGACAATCAATGCTGACCTAACATTGTACCATTTGTCACCAGAGGTGATGAGTTCCTCATGCTTGAATATTATTTTTTTTAAAGATTTTATATATTTATTTGAGAGAGAGAGTGAGTGAGAGAGAGAAAGAGAGAACACAAGCATGGGGAGCAGCAGAGGCAGAGGGAGAAGCAAGCTTCCCACTGAGCAGGAAGCCTGTTGTGGGGCTTGATCCCAGGAACCCAGGATTATGACCTGAGCTTAAGGAAGCCTCTTAACCAACTGAGCCACCAGGTGCCCCTTGAATATTAAATTTGAACAAATACGAATTTTGGCTAACTTTGAACCTTAAAAGTTTCAACCCTCATACTTCATGGGATTTCAAGTAGTTTTTATATTTTGTTTAAATCCCAATTTTCAGGGCACCTGGGTGGCTCAGTGGGTTAAAGCCTCTGCCTTCGGCTCAGGTCATGATCCCAGAGTCCTGGGATCGAGCCCGGCATCGGGCTCTCTGCTCTGAGGAGAGCCTGCTTCCTCCTCTCTCTGCCTGCCTCCCTGCCTACTTCTGATCTCTTTCTCTGTTAAATAAATAACTAAAATCTTTAAAAAAAAATCCCAGTTTTCTATCATTATAGAACATCAGTAAAAAAATGATGCTTTCTCCCAAAAATTAGATGGAAATTTACATAATGACTCAGTGTGGAATAGCATTTATTTCATAGGTTTATTCTCAGGGATAAAATAAAATAATCTAAATAAAGCACCTAGTATATCATCTGAGATGTAGTGAGTACTCAGTAAATATTAGCTAATAATATAACTTTTAGTTATTACCCATGTTAGTTTGTGTAGGTTAAACTCTGAAGGGTAGAGCTCTATGACACCTTCTGATTTTTTTGTGTATCTGAAACACATGTGAATGTGACTTTTGGCTAGTGTGTTTATTTGTAGCTGTTGTTGAATGAGATTTGCACAGAGGCACAGCAATAAGCGTAGTACTAAGAAAAACATCCCAAATTCAATGTTAGATAGTGAGTGAATCAGCTAGTTAGTGGCGTGATCAAACAGACCTGGAAATACCAGTCACTCCCATAACAGCACACAAATTGATCTGTTTACGGCTGGAAATAATGCACACATTGTTCTAGAAACCACTCTATCACCACAAAATATTGCTGTAGACTAGACAGTTTAATCCTTCTTGACTTGTGTGCTTTGGCTTATAGTGTGAGGAAAATAATATATAATTTAATAAGTAGTAATATTAAATCAAAGGACAAGACTAAGAAACATTTCACCTGCTATTACCTGACTATTACTGAGTACTGGCATGGTCTCTCTCTCTCTTTTTAATAAAGATAGGTTTGTTTAATTTGTACACTTATATATTTTAAAATCTGTGGACTGTTGATGAATATTTTAGGAACCTACTATTTGAGATTATATTTTAACTTTGCAGTCATATGAATAATGTTGAATCACAGATACAATAGCATTTTTTAAAAGTAAACAATCTATCATTTACATTTTAAAATTTGGAAGAATGTCTTAAAGCTCTGTCCTTTTAGAGCTTAGCTTACACAAAATAACATAAGAATACTTAAGAAAAAGTACAGTAACAGCAAGGATGAGATCTTGCCATTTTTAATAACATGGATGGACCTAGAGGGTATTATACTAAGGAAACAAACTAGAGAAAGATAAATACCATATGATTTCTCTTACATGTGGAATCCAAAAAAACAAAACAAATGAATAAAGAGCAGAAACAAACCCACAAATACAGAATACAAACTGATGGTTGGTAGAGGAGAAGGGGGTGGAAGATGGGCAAAACAGGTAAAGGGGAGTGGGAGGTCCGTCTTCATTGTTATGGAATGAATAAGTCATGGGGATAAAGGCATAATATAGGAAATATAGTCAACAGCATTGCAGTAGTGTCATATGGTGATAGACGGTAGCTACACATGAGCATAAGGTAACATATATGTGAATTCACTATGGCTTCACTATGCCATATATCTGAAACTAACGTAATATCACATCAACTATACTCCAATAAAAAGTACAATAATAGCCAATATTTATTAAGAATTTATTGTACGTCAAGCAATGTTCCAAGGGCTTTGCACAAATTATTTTGTATATCTCTGAAAATACCCTGTAATGCAAATTTACCTGTCAATTGCATTGACAGTAACATGTAAGTGTCTGTCTAGTTATTGGGGTGATCATTCTTTTAACTTGCAATCATACAACTATGGAGTTAAGATTTAAACAGAAGGTAAAAGTCATCTACTTGAAACCCGAATGTGAAACTTGAACCTTCTGTACACTGTTTCTACTTAGTGTTGTTCAAGTTTAGTATTCAAACCTGAGATCATCATTGCCTCTGGATATTGCTCACCCCAGTTCTGAAACTTTTAGCTACTAGAAAACTGTATTTTAAATTGAACTAAAAACTGCCTCTCTTTATTTTTCTTCAGTGGTCTGTTGTCTAGGAGCAAAATAAATTACAATTATTAAGAAATGTATGCTATGCCCTGTCACATTAAGACTTTTCTTCCAGACAAAATTTCTGAGTTTTCTTTAATTACTCTGTAGAAGAGCTATGTCAATTTATTCACTCTCCTAGCAGTTGTCCTATGGTTGACTGTGGATAATATCTCTTTATCCTAGAGACTGATACCTACAACAGGCTGGTGGTCAGATCAGCAGAACAGACTTCCAATTCAACTGTCCAATTTCTTATTATTTCTCTTTTACCCCTTTATGTGTTTAGCAACTTACTTTAAATTCTATGTACCTCATCTATAAAGGGAGGATTATAAGTCCTTCCCTCATAGCCTGCTGTTAGGTTTCAGTTGGCTATACCCTATAACGTCCCTGGTATAGTTCTTGGGACATGGAAGATATTCAACAAATGTTTTGTATTATTACCAACACATCAGTATGACAATTGCCTTCATAAGCACTGTTTTCAAAGTTTGATCTTCCAATAGGGTAGTGGCAATTTTACCATAATTTTTTTTAATATGTATAAAATGGACTTGGTTTTTAAAAACAGCAGTACACTAGTAGAGATTAAAATTATAGACCGCATACAATTAATGTATACAGATATATGTGTGTATATATAATGTATACGTGTGTGTACATTATAATATGATACACACTATATGTATAATTTGCCCCCAAGTAGCCAAAACACCGGTAGGTAAGAAACCATTTTAAAATGTGTTACTCCATATGCCTACCCCCACTGGGAGATTTGTAAAGGACTGACTAATTTATGCAGTTAATAAATATATGTTGAAAGAATAATTTGTAAAGTAATATGTTTTTCTAGGCAGAGAGTCCTCTTCATCCCATATATTCAATCAAATGGACAAGTAAACCTGGATTCTACCTCCTCAAAGTCTCTTGAATTGATTCCTTCCTTTATATCACAGCTGTCACAAGGTCACCTTTCATGATGTCTTACTATAATCTAGGAAAACCTAATCACCAGTCTCTCTGCAACTTGCTTTTCAATTTAATTCATCCAGCACTCTCTGTGCTACAAGAATTGCATGTCTTCACTGCAAGTTTGATGATTTATCATTCCACTTGTGAAGAACTGCTGCGAGTCACTACTGCCCGGCCAGTTATCCTCAGCCTGGCCTTCATCATATGGTCTAATTTATCTTTGCAGTGTTAAAATGCATACCTTAATCACTAGCCAAGGCATTCTGCTCACTACTCTTTAAACACAATGGGAACTTTGTACTCTCGCTGCATTTTTATTTGTTCATATAGGTTAGCATTTTCCTCCCCATCATCGTCATTTACTGCAACTCTTCCAAGTGTCATCTCAAACACCACTTCATCCATAAAGCCTTTCTGATCCTTCAGCTCAACATAATCTCTTGAGACAGACACTAAACCCTGGTGCTCTTTGTCTGAACATTTCTTGGGCACTCATATTACACAAAAGTGTATCATGGTCATGGCTATATTTGTCTTATGCTTATCTCATCGTAAGTCCTTCGAATATAGATATGTGTCCTATTTTTCATAGTAACTACTCACAATACTTAGCCAAATTCCTTGAAAATCATATGACCTTAATAAATATTTGCTGAGCTGGTAGTTTTATAAGCCCTTAAGGTATAAAACTTAAGGTTTTATAAGTCCTTAAAGCTTGTGTTAAGCTTTTAAAATTTATTTTCTAAGGAAAATAAATGTAACTGTTTTTTTCTCTATGATAAATATATACTAAGATACTCTTAGATATTTTTGGAGAATAATTTTAAATAATGAACAGGAAATCCCTGTAAGTGTAAACTGATTTTATAACATAATTTTGAGACACCTTATTTTGATATTACATTAACATATTGAAATATTCAAAACATCACTTACTCTTTTGTTCTCTACACAGACCCACAAAATATAACAGAAATAAAATTCTCATTTAAGAAAAATCAAATTACTGGCTTGGTTGGTACTGCATTGCTTGAAGGGACAGCCAAGATTTTCTTGATTTTTATTCATGAAAATGATGTTTACCGGCCATGAAACCACAGACTTACACACATGATAAATACAATTAACACAGTTAAGTTTTAAACGTAAAGTAAAAAATAAGTTTTACTTTCAACATCTGTGAAATAAGGATAATAATACCCAAAGGTTTGCATAATTAATGCAATATTTAAAGTGTGTATGTATAGTACCTGGAACATAGTAAATGCTTAACAATGCCACTTTAAAGTTATTATATTCTAATATTTTAATATTTATGGTGGGATTCTGATAAATGCTCCAGCTTGCAATTGCATTTCTTGAGTGCAATCGTGGTAAATTTGTTGGAACACTGCATATCGTATTTGTCCGAAAAAGAGGATCCTTCTTAATATTTTCCTCTATGTGAGAGATTTTGGTTCTATCTATTGTGTGCTACTGGTATTGACTTTTGATCATCTTTGTGACCATTAGAATGGTGAAATCAACCATCACCAATTACACAGGGTGGGCATCTATAACTCTACAGCTTTTGTGGTCCTCAATAGAAGGAACTGTAATTTGCTTTAGATTCTTCATTCTCAAAATCAGGTTTTCCTTCCTAATCATAAACTCAGACATTATTGGTATCTGAATTATCCCAATATGTATACATACATGGGATCATTTTAAATCAGTGGGGCTTAGTTTTAATTTCATCTTCTCTGACGCCTATACTATCTGGTTCTTGATTTCAACTTGAGAATTCTAAGAAAGTTAGACGTGTCACCAACTTTTAAACACATTTGTGAAATATAACTTTGTTTTCAAGATGCATTTAAAAGATGTAAAATTTAAAGTGTGAAGGGGCATAACAACATGTACCAATGTCCCTGGGCCTTCCAAAACAATACCAAATGGAAATATACATTCTCTGATATTGCACATTTCTCTGACTTCCTTTTCTTCTACTATAGAGGTATAAAATGCCATGTAACGAATGAGTGGCCTTGACACAAAGAGATCACAACTATTGCCAAAGTCCTTCTTCATCTCTTAAGATAGAACCTAAGACACTTCTAAAGTTGTCTCTCTTCAAACCTTATACTGACATCATTGAGCTGTTTAGGTTGTTTCTCATCCAAGACAGCATTAGTAGAACTCCCCTTTTCTTGTTATCAATAAATGTTTAATCTTGACACAAACTAAATGAAATTCCCCATTATTTAATATCATCTGGCGAATATATAGTGTTTTTAAACTGTGCTTGGAAGGAAAAGTTTCTGACCTTTTATGATGATATTCATAATATTTATGGAGTCCTCAATCTGTATTAGAGGTGGGGAATTCTGGATCCTCGAAAGATGTAAACTGAGGTGATAGGAAATGTAAACCAATTTAAACAAAACATTGAGGTTATGCAGTTGGCCCCTTGTGTTAGGGAGAAGGTAGTTTCAAACCTGGGAGCAGCTATCACAACCATTGTGTTAATATAGAAAGCCATACAAGAATTCAAAATATGAAATTATATTTTTGTAGATGCTTTAGAGCACAAACACTCAGAGATTTATACGATGGTTAGGTTTGCCAATGCCAAGGACCATAGATTAATCAGAGAAAGACTCATAAGGGAAGTCAGCCTATATTACTTATACCTGTGGCAGGTAACGTGTTTGTGGTAACAAAGTTTGGTGCTGGTGAGCTCCTGCCATGGTTAGACTAGTGTTCAGGCATTGCTTCCACCTGCCACCTGCTTGGGTTAGTGGAAGATGTAAAACACAAAATTAGGATCAGCGTCTCAAGGAATATTGATGCAGATGGAGAAACAAGTAATTTTGTAGTGTATGAAGTCCACAGTATTACTGGAGGTAGAACAGAAACTAAAAGAAGCTATTCATTGAAAGGTGAAGAAATAGACTATAGGAAAAGTGATCATCAGGAATTTTTATGGTTATCCTTTTATGATGCTTTTTATATTTATGCTATACCTGATAGAATCAAAGTATTCCAAGGAAGACTTCTAGACCAGAGAGGTTGAAAATGTTTTTTATGCTGCCATTAGTATCTATTCTAATATATATGTCAAGATAAAAGAAGAAAGTAGCCTATACTATTTTGGAGTCTCTTCATTAATGAGGAAAATATTGTCTTTGTTCCATGTTCTTTCTATGACAATTTTATGGAGGTAGCTGAAACACTGGAATTGCATGTAGGTGAGATGTAGGAAGAGCAAAAACATAACCAAAGAAAATTCTCCAAGGGTATACGGAAAAGGAGGGTGGCAGTTTGTAGCATTATAGCTTGATGTGCTTTTCTAGCATCTGCTGACTCACTTCTATTCTCCTTAAATTCTGTGTGTATAAGTCTGATCTTGACAAATCAGTTCAAACAACTGATTTTTTTGAGTTGTTTGATAAACAAAACTCAAACAAAACTCACAGATCCTCTGGCTGAGTGAAGACTATGGCCAATAACCTATTTTCATAGCTCTGAAGCTGAGGCTGAGCGCTCCTCGTTTATTCAATAGAAGGTCCACTCTGCTACATGTCGGGCACTGTTTTCCATACTTGGGATACACAGATCCGTGAGTAAACAAAGCTGAAAAACAGAACAAAACAAAGTGATCTTGACTTTACAAACCTTTCAAGCTAGTGAGGAGTAGTCACAGTAAATTAAAAATATTAAAAAAAGTAAATTTTATACTTAGAAATTAAGTACTATGATAAAAGAGAAATGGTCAAGGGTCTTGGTGCAAAGGCAGAGGGAGAAATGATAATTTCACATGGAGAGGTCTGGGTAGGTCTTATAGGGGTGACTTTTGAGCAAAACTTAACTCATTGACCATCAAACTTATTTTAGCTGCTGAGACTATGTAATGAATAAAACAGTCTAAATCTCTACTGTTCATATTCTAGTGGAAAGAGACAGGCAATAATAATAAAAAAATAATGTAATATATCAGGTAATGGAGACATCGAGGATAGAGAATGACCAGAATGGGGTGCTCTTTCTGATAAGGTAGACTGTGAAGGGTTTTTTTTAATAAGGTAATATTTAAGGCAGAGACCCTAATTCACATAATTCCTCAGGGTAGAACTTGGGGAAAGTAGACCTCAGGCGAATCATGTGTTCTAACACTTCATTACAGTAAGCAATCCCAGGGAAGAGTGAGAAGGAGAATGAGGCAGGGAAGGAGGGCAAGTGAATACAAAGATTGTTCTTAATCTTGGTCAACTGTTTGCAATCAGACACTTCAGTGTGTTTACTCTCCCAGAGCTTTGTGTCTGTGGCACTTCTGGGCTCTCCACTGGGAAAACAAGGGGAAGGCATTTTACCAGTTGTTTCAGCGTCTCGCTTGCGAAAGGTATAACCTGTGGTGTGTTGATTCCCCCGTTACTGGGCAGCTAATGTGTAGGTTCTAAGCTGGTCCCATAATTTCTTATGATTTATCTGTGCCAGAGAAGCTGGGGTAGATGGTAAGAGTGGGACACGTGGACCACAGAGTGAGACAACTCACTATGAACTGTGCCCCTGTAAGTTTGGGAGGAAAACCTGCAGGGTTTGTGGGCTCAGTGATATGGGAGCGCTGTGTGGCAAAGGTCTGTAGACACAGGTGAGGTTGAATTGATCTGATTCAGTGCACAAGAGGGCAGCATGGATCTTATGCTTTGAGCACAAATCATTTTTAATCAATGGGAGAAAAATTCTCTTAAATAATTTAATAGTTCTTTCTATTAATTAATGTCCAATATTGTTCTATTTATCACAGTATCACTCAATCTTAACTAAATTCCAAATTGATGGTCTCTACTATTTATGAGAAAAGATCATTGGAAAACCAATGAGGAGTGGAAGAGAGAAAGCGATAAATGAGAACACCTCGAAAAGAAGCATAAATTTGTTTTATTTGAATATTTTTTTTAAAAGCTGAGAAGAACTTTTACCTAAATACATTTTCTTACACATCGTTTTGGCTCCATCAAATGAAGAAAGTTGAATTTAAAATTCTGAACTACTGAAATGGCACATCTTTGCATCACCTTTAAAAAATATCTATTTTAGCCTGCATATGGAGATAAAAGAAGAACATAATGTACAGGAGGTTTAAATATCTTTATTGCATATTATGGACAATTTGAACTCCATCTGTTTTGGGTGTTTCAGTTCTAAGCACCAGTTATTTGAAGTAAGATAGACAGGACAGACTTTACTTCAACACATCAGTATGAAATTTCACAGTCCTTACAGAGAGGACAGAAGAACAATTGGATACGCTCTGTAATCTTCTGTCTCTATTCTGTGTGTGGGATATTGTTCATTTGATTGAAGTCACTCCAAAATACTAAGCAAAACATCTCTAATTTCCCTCTTTTCTTGAGGATGATATTATTAACATATAATAAATGCATGTGTATCTATGTGTATTTAAAATAAAGAGCTTTTCATTCACAATTGTGTATAGAACCAGGTTTTTTATCCCATATTAAGCTAGCCTGTAAAGCCATCATTTTTTTTTTTTCTCGAGATTGGAAAACTATATTTAAAAAATGCTTTTTTTCATCATGGAGAAGTGGATCAGACAAAATAATTATGAATAAGACTTTGGATTTTTTTTTTTTTATGGAATGTCTATGAAAGCTCAAGTTAAGCTTGCCTCCTTGACTCAATCCTAAAGTGGTCTCTCCTCTTGTTTGCACTGAGCCCTTTCTACAGGACAACAAAAAATCAATGCCTCTGCGAAAACAATGAAAAAAGGATGGTTTACGGTATTTTAGTCTCTATTTTTGTTATTGATTAAATATGATTATGATTTCTTTCCTAAATTCTGTCTCTCAAAGTGGATGGAATAATGTATCTCTCTGTGCCATGTCATTTTCCATCACCAAGCAGTAATTAAACTATCTACTTCATCCAGAGTAACGGGAGCTACATTGCCACCTAAAAGATTTTGATTTTTCATCAGGGTAGATATGTAGGTGATAAGGGCAACTTTTTAGGTAAATTTTAAAGAAGGAACTTTCCTAAAAGTCTGTACATACTTCTGTTTTGAAAACTACTAACTAAAATCAAAGATGCTGGACTTTCATGGTTACTTCAGTGAAATCAACAATGTTTGGACAATAAAATTAGAAAAAGAAAGTAAAGCTGTGGGTAAGTAAATCGTTTCTTTTTGTCCTTGTATTGACAAAACTGTATTATATCCACCCAGTAAGCTACTAGTAATGTAAATAAAAACACTGGCACCATACAAATATTTAAAGACTTATTTGGTTCTAACCACTGAATGCTTTGTGATTTTAATTTTGGTCATAAGGAATTTCTTAAAACTTTTAGGCTTTAGTTGTAGAAATTATTAGCATCTTCTCATGAAAATACTAGCATCGGTTCCACTTGTCAAATCCCCACAATAGTCATCCCATCTGGTAGATTCTATTTCAACTATCTCACACTGATACCCTCTTCCTTCTTATGGCACTTTCTTCATCTAACTGAGACCACTTATCCTCACACTTTCTCCTATAGCCTCCTCACTGACAATCCACCCACAACATGACCAAGAAAGATTTGTATAGAAACAGATTTGTGGATTTCAATGGCTCACTATTGCATATAGTAGAGGTCAGAACATCTGGAAGACTTTTTCAGTTATTATCACCTCCCCTGCATCCACAGTGGGTCAGGCAATGCACACATTTTCATTTCCTGAACACTCATGCTCTTTTCCTCTTTGCCTTTGCTCTTTTTCTCTCTACTATTGAAAATACTCTTCCCCTAACTTTTCTGCTTCCCAGCCTTCCTGCCCTTCATTGTATATATCACATGCTTCTGTGAACCTCTTCTGCATACCCCAAAGAATCAGTCATGTCCTTCTATATGCTTCTATAGAATTTGTCCTGTTTCTCTGTGGTGTGAAGGTTTTGTAAACTACTTGAGGCTGTCGGCAACTCACTCATTCATTCCACTTATAATTAACAAGAGCCCACTTTGTTCCATTCTACTTAATATTGAGCATATACCAGTGAATATAACAAAATAGGCTTTCCATTTTTGAGGACTAGTGGATCTCCAGCTTCAGAAGGTATATTAATCACTTGAGGCACTTTACTGAAATTCAGATTTCTGATACATGCCTTCAGATATTCTGACCCAAAAATGGGGTATGTTCCAGGAATAGGACTTTTTGTGACCTATTCGAGGAGGAACTGGTGGATGTGGCTCATTTTCACAGTGGGAGAGATATGACAATAGACTTTATGCTTTCTCAAGCATAGTAAATGTCCTTGCTTATCTCATTTTATTTTATTACTTTATTTTTACTCCTATATTCCACCCAAGTAGGCTAATAACTAGTACTTCATATGTGCTCAATAAATATTTCTGACTAAATGTAGCTTTCATGGAAGTGACAGTCTAGTGGAAGAATGTAGATTACACAGGTGACCATTATGCCATATATCATGATTCAGGAATAAGGGGGCTGTCTTAAAAGAAGACATTTAACCATGGTTGCTTAGTCAGGAGAGCCTTCTTAGGAGAAGATACTGAAATTGCCACCCAAGGATAAATAAAAAGTTACCAGGCAAAATATTTCAGGGGGTAAAGAACGGCCCAGGCTAAAAGAACAGACCTCTGGATACCTGGTATTTAGGGAGAGTGCCCTCTGGCAGGTAAGGCAGGGTGCTTAGAACAGAGTCACCATAAATGTGTGCTGAATAAGCAAATAAACCTTGTATATCATTGGATGATATGATAAATATTTAACACAATGGCTGGCAGAAGAGGGGTGTTAAATACACTGAGTATTTACTAAATTGAATAAACATAGTTTTTTCAAGTCACAAAAGTCATCAAAAACTATAGGTGACTATCTTTTAATAAATCATAAATTTTAAATAAATCATAAATTTTAAATTGTGATTCTTATATTATAAATAAAAAAATTAAGCACAAATAAGCACATATCTCTAAGTTTGCCACAGTTTAAAATCCATGTGTCCTGTTGCATATCTGAATGCCTTCAAGACCATAGTCATTTCTACAAAGCAAGTTTTACAATCAAATGGGAGTAGATTTAATAATATACTTCAATTTCAGGCAACTTATTTGTGTCATTTTGTAAAGAAGGCAATTTTCCTCATTATTAGTTCTTCATAAGATTCCATTTTAATTGCTACATATTTTAATCAAACAAGATAGAGTCTTTAATCCTTTTTTATGCATTAAATAATTGAAGACATATGATTTAATCTAGATGACAAGATACTTGTTCCTTTTATATACTGTGGAGAACTTTTTTTTTTTAAGATTTTATTTATTTATTTGACAGAGAGATCACAAGTAGGCAGAGAGGCAGGCAGAGAGAAAGGAGGAAGCAGGCTCTCCGCAGAGCAGAGAGCCTGATGCGGGGCTCCATCCCAGGATCATGACCTGAGCCAAAGGCAGAAACTTAACCCACTGAGCCACCCAGGCACCCCTGTGGGGAACTTCTGAATAACTGCCTCAGTCAAATGTTCTGGTTTTACAGTGTGTAATTATATACAGTCATTTACCAAGTTGTAAATTTAAAGTCAATTTTCTGGAGCTACTGGATATTCTACGAGCCAGGAGGAAAACTTGACAGTGACTTTCCTAAGTCAGTCCCTATGTTGCTGCATAGCAATGCAAAGCACTTACTTCCTCTAGTGGCTGATCCTGTTGCCACATCCTTTTGCTAAACAAAAGAGTTTCTTTTCCTCTTGGGTCATGAGATATTAACTAAATATAAAAGCAATAGATGATAGTTTGCTTTTAACTCGAAGGATTCGCTTCTTATGAAAGGAATTTTGGGAGGCCAGTAGAAAAGACTATAAAACTGTGAAAAAGAAGCTAATATGATTTTTTAAAAGTAATGTCGGATAAGAGAGCCTATCATATGTGTGTAAAATCCATGAGGCAAAGACTTTATAAGGTCTACACAATCCTTAGAGCACGGTAGTTATATGTAATTTACTCCCTAATTTAGTGGCTCGTATGGAGATGGGTTTCAAATACTAATTAAAACTGTATCTGCTGAGGCAACACATATCTTAGGAGATTTAACAACAACAACTGACACAGTGTGGTGCCATGACAGACATGACTAATGGCTCAAAATAAGCCAAATAAGACTTCAGAAAAATGCAACCGTATCAGAATTAATAAATGACCCAATTAGCATTTCAAAAATGAGGAAAGCATGGATTGTTCAATAAATGGGGTAGTGGGAATTAGCTGTCCACTTGGGATGGGAGGAAGTGACATGAAAGTTATATTCCTATTTCACAATTTTTACGAAAATTTAATTACAGTTGGATTAAAGATCTAAACATAAAAACCGAAACCATATGCAAACCAGCAGGGTTTGCTTAATAATGGTACCAAACAACAAGCTGAGAAAGGATTGTAGTTTAACAGACTGAAATGTTTAAAAATCTCTGCTGTTAAAGAATTTTAAGTCAAGTAAGAAGGCAAAAGTCAAGGAGGGAAGGGTTTTGCAATATGTACAAATAAAAAGTTGGTATCTTTAATATCCGTAAATGCCTTTATAAATTATTAAGTAAAATGCAAATAGTCCAGTAAAATGGGTAGGGAACTCGGACCAGTAAGTTACAAAGGAATAAGAGAAATAATCAATATACTTTTATAAATCACCAATATTGCTAATAATCCAAGGATTTCACATTACTAGTTATTTTTCAAGAATGAGACCACCAAGGATTAAAACAGGAGAAGTTTTCCATTGTTGTTAAGAGTAAGGAAAAAAGTGTACTCAAGTGGAATGATAATAAGAGAATAAACTGTTTAAATTTTCCAGGAGAGCCACTCAGAAATACCTGTGAAACATTTTAACTATCAATATCCCTTTCTCTAGCAATTCCACTTGCAATCCAGATTGGCAGATTTTCAATTATTACAATAAGTCATAATAAATTCTATAATTAGGATTACAGACACTATATTGTTGGTACCCTGGAGAAAGAATATTCAATTTTACTTTTGGAGAATCAAACAAGGAAAATCATTTATTTGGAAATGGATAAAAAGCTTGTACTTTTTGGTACTTAAAGAAATTGGAAACTCACGACCCCGTAAAAACCTACACACAGAAGCTTATAGGCATCTTATTCACAATTGCAAAACTTGGAAGCAGCAAAGATGTCCTTCAGTAGGTGTATGGATAAACTATGGTGAATCCAGACAATGGAATATTATTTAGTACTAAAAAGAAATGCTACCAGCCATGAAAAGACATGGAGGAAATATACACTGCATATTACTAAATGAAATAAGTTAATCTGAGAAGGCTACACAGTATGATTCCACTAAATGTGGGAACTATGGAGGTGGAAAAGGTGGAACTATGGAGACAAAAACAATTGGTGGTTGCCAGGGGTTGGGAGAGAGTGGGATATATAGGCAGAACACAGGGAGTTTTTAGGACAGTGAAATACTCTGTATGATAGTGTGTTGGTGGATACATCATTATATATTTTTCAAATCCATAAAATGTACCAAGTGCAAATATTAATGTAATTTTGGTCTTTGAGTGATAATGATAGGTCAATATAAATTTAGCAGTTATAACAAATGTACCACTGTGAAAACAGATGTTGATCAAGGGGGAGGCTGTACAAGTGTGGGAGTGGGAGTGATATGGGCAATCTCTGTACTTTCCCCTTAATTTTGCTATGAACCTAAAAAAAAAACAAAAACTGCTCTACAAATAAAATACAATTTAAAAAAGTGTGGTATGGTATATAGGGCTACATAAGTTTGCTTTTTACAGAGTTAGAGTTCTGAAGGATTGGGGAAAAGATGAAGAGAAAGGGGAATAGTTTGGGACTGGGACAGACACAAAGTGTGGGAGATGATATGGTGGGGATAGATAAATGGAGGGCACTGACAAAGAAAGTCAGGATGATGTATTAGTTGCAGTAGTCTTTAGAAGTAGAGCACTCTTTCCTGATAGAATTCAAATCCAGCAGGAAAGAAGTTCTAGAATGGTTATTACATGGAGTGTGACATGTCTCTGCCTCTTGATCTATAGAAAATAACATGTGTGGTTTGTCTCCATTGGTGGCACAGGGCAATAAACATGATGTCCATGTTCCTTTATATAGGGAGGAACAGATGGGAGAGGAGTGAGGCACCTGAGACAAAGCTGATTGTCTTTGGTTGACACTTTTTCTGTCCATTCAGATTTTTTCCAGGAACTGATGGTAGAATGATCATACCACTCTCTTTAATGTGGTCATAGGGTTAGCAGCTACTGGCACTGGTTGGTTGAGTAGAATTACTCAAAAACACTATATTGGTTGAACAGAATAACTCAAACACTATGATAAACTCGACAATATGAGCATAATGTTATCATAGGATACCATATAAATATTAAAATAGAAGACAAACCTAATTACTATTCCAAAGATTCTTTTGTTCTATGAATTTTAGCTAGTTGCAAAACACATTTGAAGCAATTTGGGCTATAATTTGTGTTGATTAAAAATAGCATGTTTGTTGAATGCATGGGGGTAATCTCCCAAATCAGTGAAGCCCATTCCCTTCACACCCTTTCCTCTGGTAGCCATCAGTTTGTGTTCTGTATTTATAGGTCTCATTCTGCTTGTTGTGGTTTTTTTTTTTTCATTTATTTTGTTTTGTTTTGTTTTTTAGATTCCACATATGACTGAAATTATACAGTATTTGTCTTTCTCTGTCTGACTTATTTCCCTAAACAAAATAACCTCTCAGTCTCTCCATATTGTTGCAAATGGCACCATCTCATCCTTCTTTATGGATGTATATGTAATATATAGGGAATGTATGCCTAATGATTTGATTTTCAAAACTAAAAATTATTATATTCCATATATTCATGCTAGGAAAGCAATAATACAAAAGAAGTCAAGGAAGTATATTTGGAATTGTGTAATGTCATAGAATGAAAGATTGCAATGATGAGACACTGATGAATGCAAATTGGATATCCTATATTTATTTCCTCAGCAATAAAAAGATTGTTATGCTGTGATACACATTCTGACCTTAGGGAAAATATCTTCAAAAAAAGGATAATTTATTGATTTTTAAAATATTATATAACTTATTTCTAAAAAATAGAGATTCCAGAAAAACATTTAATATTTGAAAGAATAAATAAAATAAATAGCCAGGAAGAAAAAAATAAGAATAATAAGAAAAGAACAAAAAGTAAGGAAATGCTACATTTGTAAATTAAAATAATCTGATTTTAGTTTTTTATTTGGATTTATGTCCCTAGATTTTCTTTTTTTTTAATTTTTTAATGTTTTTAAATATTTTATTTATTTATTTGATAGAGAGAGATCACAAGTAGGCAGAGAGGCAGGCAGAGAGAGAGGGGGAAGCAGGATCCCCGCTGAGCAGAGAGCCCAATGTGGGGCTCATCCCAGGATCCCAAGATCATGACCTGAGCTGAAGGCAAAGGCTTTAACCCACTGAGTCACCCAGGTGCCCCTGTCCCTAGATTTTCAATACTGGATATTTGTTTTGCATTAGAGACAAGAGGAGAAACGTGCCACACCATTTTACATTTTACATTATTTATTTGAAACACTCTTATTATCTGCTTTGACTTTCACTGGTTTGTGTATTTACAAACATATATGAAAACAAACCATTTGTCATATGCACAAACATATGTATATATCATATTTCTTCACAAATTATATTTCTAAGTGTAACCTTAATTTCAAAAGATGTGTAATTTAAAAATATATCTTTTTATTAGTCAATAAAATACTGGAAAATATAGTAGCATATTATTTTTCAATATCTCATAATTTTGACAAGTGTAATTTTCTCTAAAACATTCAAGGGAGCTGTACATAATTCTCAAATTAAATCACTTTGAATATTCTTTATTGCACAGAACATTTTCCTCCAAGAGATGAAAACAATCTATAGATTTTTATCCTATAATTTGCTGTTTGAATAAAATTGTTGGTTGTCAATTAACTCTTATAGACTACAATGTAGTTCACTCTTTCCTCTCCCAATACAAATTTATTAGAAGTTTGCATTATAAACCTTGCAGAAAGTTTATTTATATTCCAGCTGAGTATCTTTCAATATCCAGATTTAGTTGGGTATCTTAAAGTGAAGGAAAAATAATATGTAATAGGTACTACTAATATGCCAGGGATTATTTTATACTAAATAATTAAATCAAAACTCCTCCCAAATCCAGAGCAGACTAGCATAAAAGTGATAATCCTGCAATTCAGTAATTTTTCCATAAATAACAATTATTAATTTTCGTCTCAATGACTATGTCTGTAAGGATAAACTAAAACTAATCAATTCATCATCTGTTATAATATCATTGACACATCTCCCTATGGTGTGCCTTTTATTCTCACGACTTATTCATTCCATAACTAGAAGCCTGTATCTCCCACTTCTCTTCATGCAATTAGCCCATTCTCTTCATACCCTTTCCTCTGGTAACCATCAGTTTCTTTTCTGTATTTATAGGTCTCATTCTGCTTTTTGTGTTTTTTTTTTTCATTTATTTTGTTTTGTTTTGTTTTTTAGATTCCACATATGAGTGAAATTATATGGTATTTATCTTTCTCTGTCTGACTTATTTCCCTAAGCAAAATAACCACTAAGTCTATCCATATTGTTGCAAATGGCACAATCTCATCCTTCTTTATGGATGTATATGTAATATTCCATTATATATATATATATGATGTATATATATCATATATATATATACATCTCCTTTATCCATTCCTCAACTGAGAGACACTTAGGCTGCTTCCATTTCTTGGCTATTGTAAATTTTGCTACCATAAACATAGGGGGGTGTATATCTTTTTGTTTTGTTTGTTTCTTTGTTTTATTTAAATTCAATTAGCCAATGTATAGTACACCGTTAGTTTTTGGTATAATGTTCAATGATTCATTAGTGTGATGTGATGTGCTCATCACATCATGTGCCCTCCTTAATGCCCATCACTAAATTACCCCATCGCCCCAACCACTTCCCTTTCTGCAGCCCTCAGTTTATTTCCTGGAGTCAAAGGTCTCATATGTTTTGTCTCCCTCTCTACTTACTTCTTCCCCTTCGATTTCCCTTCCCTTCTCCTATTGTCCTCTGCACTCTTCCTTATGTTCCATATATGAGTGAAAGCATATGATAATTTTCTTTCTCTGATTCACTTATTTTTCTTAGCATAACACCCTTCAGTTCCATCTCTGTCTATGTAAGTGGTAGATATTCATCTTTTCTGATGGCTGAGTAATATTCCACATATATGAACCACAGCTTCTTTATCCATTCATCTGTTGAAGGACATTCAGCTCCTTCCACAGTTTGGCTATTGTGAACACTGCTTCTATGAACACTGGGGTGTTTCCTTTTGCGGGGGTTAAATACCCAGTAGTGTCATTATTGGATCATATAGTATTTTTATTTTTAATTTTTGGGGAACTTCCAACCTGTTTTCTACAGTGGTTGAACCAGTTAATATTCCCACCTAGCAGTGCATGATGGCTCATTTACTCCAGTTACATTAAAAAAAAATTAGATATAATTAAAAAAAGGGAAAATGCTTACATATCATTTGTTCAAGGCAAAACTTAATATCCACAATAAAAGAAAATTTTTTTTTCTTTTTAAAAAAGTTAAAGAAATAAAAGTGTAACTACATGAGGTGATGAATATGTTAACTAACTTGATAGTGGTAATCATTTCACAAAGTATACATATATCAAATCATCACATTATATACTTTAAATGTATATAATTTTGTCAGTTGTACCTCAGTAAAGCTGAAAAAAAAAGTAAAAAATAAATCAATAAAAATAAAGATTTGATTTATTTCCCTTTCAAAAAAATTCATTTATTTAAATTTTACCATGAATAATAATTAATTTTTGTCTCAATTACTATGCCTCTAAAGGAAAACTAAAATTACCTATTTGCCATTATGTATATTAAGTAAATTCTAATTTTAATATTGTTTTCAATCAGTTGTTGCAGTTTATAGCTATATTCTCCACCAGACAAGATGGAGAAAAGGACCACTTATCGCTGTTCCATATAAGTGCTCAAATCTTATTCATCATCTTACATTTCTGTGTTTAAATTGCTAAATCTATTCATATTTTTTGCAAGATATATAGTTGGTTTTGGCACATTTTCTTCAATCGTATTTTTTCCCTAATGTCTGCAAAAACCATCCAAAAAAACTAGAAACCCACAGACTTGTGGTGACTCTTTGGTTTATGAAATTAAGAATGACCACAGAGTAAAAAAAATTAGTCAACTTTCAAGTCAAAAGTTCAACTGCCAATTTTGCACTATTTCTATTCATCTGCAAGCCAACTGCCCATTACTAAATTTCTCATTCTGATTACCTAAATATGTTAGAATAATTGATGCAGTAAACACAATGTATCATAAATGTGAAAATAAGTAAATCATTCACATAATACTTTTATTTCTTCACAAACTCTAGGTAACCAACAGCTTCATTAGATTTTTCTAATGATACTTGGATTGAATTTTTCATCTTTTGACTCACATAATTGCTTTTTCTGATATTATTAAGAGTATTCTATTCTCAAAAGAACATCTGCCTTTTACCTTTTAATTTTCTTGCCTCTAAATCGCACTATTAGTTAGATCCTATCAGATCTATGTTCAAAAATTCACATAATCACATTTCTCTTTCTGTCCACCTAATCTTAGATGTTTAAAACAGGTGACCTGGCATTATTATAAAAATAGGTTCCTAACTCTTCTTGCCTTTTCTCCTTTTCTGTCCTTGCAAGCCATTCTTTGTTCCTAGGTTCATAACCTTTTCTTCTCGACATCCAAACACCTTCAGTGATAATCAGGAACCAGCCTTTCAAGAGACTGCACATTTGTCAGTAGCCCTTATGTTTATAATTAAGCAGGATACTTTGAGGAATCCTAAGACACCAAAATCACCACATAAAGTATCTTCAGACAAATTGGTTCACTTTTCCTGGAATCAATCTCCATATACGCACTACCATGTTTCTTTTGGAGTCACAATTGTTAAATTCAGATTTAGCTTAGATTTAATGTGAAGCTTTTGAAAACATGTGTCCCTATGTTAAGCCCTAGAAATTATGAATCTGCCATTCTGGAGAGGAAAGGGAGTTCAGATTTAAAAATTTCTGACTAAACACCATGAATTTCTGTGTTTCTTTTTATATGGAATGTTCTTCCTCTTATCACCAAATGTTCAAAATCTACTCCTTGGGTCATATCTCAATGCTAAATGCTATAATTTATTTAATTTTTTCTGTGATAAATCTCCTCACCCCAATTAGGAAAGAACACTTGACCATCTGAAATTCTTTGGTACTTGATAGTGTGGACATCTCTATAGGCCATAACCCTTTCTATTTCTATGCCAAATGCCTTAGCTCCTTTTCTCACTACATATTTTTCTAAAGACAAACTTGCCTCTGTTTTATTTTTGTATTGTCTAAAGATCCTTACAATTAGAAGATGCTAAATAATTACTCTGTGGGATGAATTTATCCCACAAAGGGCAATGTGTTCCTGGCAAAAAATTTTCTAGTTGAGGTAGATAATGTGGCTTAGACCGAATCAATCAATTTTATATATTGATTAGATAAAAAGTAATGTATCAATGTCAATGCTCTGCAATGCTTATTCTTGATTCAGTGTCAATGTTCAGAAAATTAGATAGTTATCCTTCCATTTTGAGAGTGCTACCCCATTTTGGTAAGGCAATATATTTTCTCTAAATGGTTTTCTCCCTCTCCCTCTGTAATTCCAACCCAATTCTTAGAAAACACTGTAGAAAATAATTATCTTTACTACTGAATAATCTGGAAGCAGACCAGGGATAGTGCTTCAGAAAATTAGATTATGTTCACATGAGATTAAATGATTCTACCTCAGACTGTGATCCATCTACACTAACAACAACTAAATGAAAACCTGATAAATGTGATAAACCAGCCAGTGGATCCATTCTATGCATTGTGTCCTTCTTGATATTATTGAGTTCTTCTTTGTATTTGAGCCATTAAAGTATCTGTAAATTCTCAGACTCCCAAGTCATCCACTGCCCAAGGTGAGCCCTAAAAATTACAGTCCTCATTGACTTCAAGGGGATGCTAAGGAAGATTTCTTCTTCCAAATGCTCTGGAAATGTGTGTTGATGATGACCTCTCAATTATATCTCTGGATTTGAACACAGAAGTTCCTTCTGTGTTACTTGGACTGCTCCTCATGTCTCTGGCTCTTGCCTTTGAATCACAGAAAATTTGTGGAAGTTCTTGTCCCACTTGGATTGTGAAAAAATGTGCCATTTCCCATGCAACCCTGCACTTGGCAAAGCTCCAATTTTTGTATTATTTATTTATTTTTGCCCACCATCCTGCAGTTTACTAAGAGGTAAATTGATGGTGTGGGCAAAAAGTTTAAACAAACATTTGAGAGGAAGTCGTGGTGAAGGCAAGGAGAAAGTTCCATGCCCAAAGAGGTAGAGGATGTGTGGGGAAAACTTTGCACTTGCTCCCCATGGCTCAGGCAGAATCACGTGGCTTCTTATACAGAAACAGCTACTGCCAAGATACACCTAAAACTAATCTGGTGTTTCTGTGGTTCCATAGAATGTTTCCTAATTCAACAGGGGAAATTTGCAGAATGTTAAAAAAACCTCCAAACCCTCGTTGCATACTTATACTGTATATTTGTGTATTTTGTTATAAAATGAGTGAAAATGTTCAAACACCTTAAAAAATAATTTTTCTAATTTTTAGTAATTTACATCTCATTCCCAAAGAGAACATCCACATTTTCAGAGTCCAGGGTTATATCCTGCATCCTTTGTATGGATAGTATCCATTTAAAAACAACCTTTGACATTTTACTTGAAATTGAAGAAATGCTTTTTGTTGCGTAAAAATTGTTTTGCAGAATAGATTACAACACAAGTTTCATTTATTTGAAACAGGCTTTAAAAACTGTCTCAACTTGTAAATAATATGAAACAAAAGCAACACCCAAAATAATTGGTCCCATTGTCTTCCTAATTACCTTTTAGGGTCACTTTATATAACTAAGGCGGTTCTCTAGAAATCAAATACCATGAACTCTCAAGGCATGCACACTCTTTCAGGACATCTGCAGCAGATTTTCTTACACTTCTTAGTATAAATATGCTACCAAAAAGTAAGTGCAGCTCAGGACTGATTTATTTCTTTTATGTGACCAAGGTTGTAACAGACTGAAAGCTTGTGTCCTCCCCACCCCCCAGATTTCATACGTTGAAATCCTAACCCCCAATGGGATGGTAGTAGGAGGTTGGAGCACTGACAGCTAATTAGGTCATGAGGACAGATGGAACCCTCATGAGCAGGACTTAGCATCCTTATAAGAAGAGACAAAAGAGCTTACTGCTCCTTCTCACTGCTCTCCATGTAAGGATATGACTAAAAGACAGCTATCTGTAAACCGGAAGAGGGCCTTCATCAAGACTGACTGGCATGCTGATCATGAACTTGAGCCTCCAGAACTGTGAGAAATAACTGTTGTTGAAGCCACCCAGGATATGGTATTCTGTTTTAGCTGCCAAGACAAGCATATTCATTTTATTTGCTATTTTTCTATTGATTTCTTCCACTCTGTATTGTTTATTGGTAACAGCTCTTTTTATGTTAAGGTAGTAAAGAATTTAATCTAAGTATTAAAGCAGCAAATCCAGGTATTAACACATCTCTAGCCTCTCAGTTAATTCCATACTTTTTCAGTCTGCCAAATGGTGCAGATTGCTGTGCAACTTACTTCAACATAGACGAAGGGACAGGAGGAGGATGGGGAGGGAAAGATCTCACTGCACAGACACACTTGCAATCTGGCTTCTTTTCTCTGACTGCAGTAGATATCTCAATGTTGAGTGGTAGAAAATCTCTACTAGGGATTTCTAACAGCCATCATCTAGCATGGCTAATGCTACCACCATCGCTGATGACTCTCCACCTTGGTTTATACATTTAACACTTTGCCACCAGTGTGTTTCATGCACAGGGAACCTTCCCTTAGAGGGAACTGCTACTGTATGGGGGTTTATTTTATAATAGCTTAGAGCCAAATACTTCCCATTGGATCCACACTGATCTCTAGGACACCTAGATACTACTGGAAGTGTTACTCACTCCTATAGAAGTGCTCTGTCGCCTTACTTTGATAATAGCAGGAAATCAGATACTAATAATCCTGACCTTCTTTAAGTCCATGAAGATAGGATTTAAAACATCCTGCTCTAGTTATCTATTCTGGTATAATAAACTACCCCAAACACAATGGCATAAAAATGACAAACTTCTTATGTTGCCATATTCTGTGGGTAAGGAAGTTGAAAAAGCCACAGTGAGGATGACATTTCTCTGCTCCACGATATCTGAGGCCTTGAAAACAATTAATTAGATAGCTGCGGCCACTGGAATCACCTTGGAGGACTTTAAAAATCCCAATGCCCAGGCCACACCTACCCCAAACCAATTAAATCAAAAGAAAGGGAGCCTGGCATCAGTAGTTTTTAAAGTTCACCAGAGGATTCTAATGTGCAGCCAAGATTGACAGCCAATGTCATCGAGGCAATACATTCTCATCTCTGTCCTTGGTAATAATTCTCCTGGTTATATTTTCACGTCTTTTGAGATTCAGCATCAGTCATCTTGTTAAGTTTCAAAAGACAAACTTTTAGAGTGTTGATTGTCACATTTTAAATATATTGAATATTTCGGAGGAGCACTATCTGTCACCATTACAATATTAAGATGTTCCATACAAGGATATCTTATTTTTCTTAGATTATTTTAATGCTATTATACTGTGTTTTGAATCTTTATTTACTTAAATAATATGGGTTGAGTTTACTCCTAGGTATTTTATTTTAACATTTTTGGATATTATAAATGGGATTTCCCCTATTTATGTTTTTAATTGCTTGTTTGGGATATATAGTTAGACTACAGATTTTTAAACATTTTTTTAACTGAAAATCACTGTGAATTTTGTTATGGTTGATATTTCATCAATTTGGCTTTTTCTAGTAAAAAAGTTTTATCATCTGTAAATAATAAAAAAATTACTTGGTTTCCAACATTCACACTTCCTTTTATCTTCTTACCTTATTTAATTGGTTCAACATACAGAAAATATTAAATAATTATATTGAAAACTAGCAAAAATTGATCACTTAAAGTGATGGATTTTTGTTCTGCTGTTTCAGGAGGTATCTAAAAGGAGATAGTTAATGACAAGTTTACTCTAATAATTGTGCCTTCTTAAATAATCTATAATTACTGGTTAACCATGAGCCTGATGAAGAGATTGGAGAGAGGGAAACCTGAGACTACTGAAGAAATAGCTATCAGAGGATGGAAAACATGAAAGCATGGAAAATACTCAATAATAAAACAAATGATATTGAGAATAAGCTTTCTAGAAACTTTTCCAAAGCAATTGAGGTATGATACAGGTGATGATGGGACAGATTGATATCTAGAAAGTTCTGAATACATGCATTCAAATCACTTTCTGACTGCCTTTACTAAAACAGTTTCCTCAAAACAGTCATTTTCAAACTTGAGCCCATGCCAGAAGCACATGGAGATCTTCCTAAAATATATATTCCAGCACCCATCCCCAGAGTTTCTGATTCAGTAGGTCTGGGCATGCCTCCTCTACAGGTCTTACCAGAGCTGTTAGAGGAGAGGTGAATGGTGAAAAAAAAACTCACTCTTGGGTGATTTTTTCATGATTCGGCAAGTGACTGAGTGACATTCTGATGTCACACTGGGAATTTCTTGTTCTTTTCTAGGGTCTGACTCCTCTGTACCTACAGGCAAAGCCCACTTTTACGTATCTTCCTACACCTGCTTCCGTTCCCTGTCTGTTACATTATTTGGATGTAACAGTAATATTTAAGCAATATTTAATGACATGATAATTTTCAATGAAGACACATAGAACCTATAGTTAGGGACACAAATGGTGAAGAGGATGGAATTATTTTTTGAAATTAATTTATTTATTGAGAGAGAGAAAGAGAGGAGAGGGTGAGGGGGGAGGGGCAGAAGGAGAGGGAGAGAGAAAATCCCAAGCAAGCTCCCTGCTGAGTGTGGAGTCCAACGTGTGGCCCAATCTCATGTCCCCAAGATCACGACCTGAGCCGAAATCAAGAGTCAGATGCTTAACTGACTGAGTCACCCAGGCACCCCAATGATGGGATTAATTTCGAAAAAACATGATTGCCGAAGAACCAATACCAAAAGCTTCATTGTTATTAAAACTTCCTATTTTCCATCGACAAGATGTGGTTAGACTGAAAGTCTAATTTAAAGTTTTCACTGGTGGGAGAGATTGCTTATCTATGAATCTAAAATTGGCAATTCTAATTGAGCAATGAACTGTGATTTAGAGAGAGCTGAAAGTGCACTGATGTTATTTTCATTGGAAGGCAACTATCAGGTTCCAAATTTTTTTTTTTTAAAGATTTTAAAATTTTTAAAATTTTAAATAATCTTAAATTTTTAAAATTTTAAATAATCTATAATTACTGGTTAATTATAACCAGTAATATTATACTGGTTATAATTAACCAGTATATTGGTTAGTATAATTATAACCAGTATATTGGCAGAGAGAGAGAGAGAGAGAGAGAGATATCACAAGTAGGCATAGAGGCAGGCAGAGAGAGAGGGGAGGAAGCAGGCTCCCTGCGGAGCAGAGAGCCCAATGCGGGGCTTGATCCCAGGACCCTGAGATCACGACCCGAGCTGAAGGCAGAGGCTTTAACCCACTGAGCCACCCAGGTGCCCCTCAGGTTCCAAATTTTAATATATGTTTTCCAATCTGTTACTGTTTTCATGTCTTTTTTCCTTAATCAGCTATATAGTAGCACCTGGTTTCCATTCAGCTAAAGACGACTTTTTAAATATGTCACAGCTGTTAGAACTGCCAAAGAAAAATTACACTTACTCTTTAACTTTTAACTCTGATATATGCTGTGACTTAAGTAGAGTTTACAAATATTTTGGAAGACAGCCTACATGCTTTACTTCTTGAACAGATATGTATGGTATTTTATTTATTTTATTTCCTGGATATTTATCAACAGCATTCAACCCCATGTCCCGCAGTGGCATACTTAGGAGCTAAGTTATTGGCAGATGGGAGTTACACTAGCATCATGGAAAAAAGAAAAGCCAAACACCTTGAACTTGTTTCCTATGAATTTCAACAGCAAAAGACACATTCACTTAGCAAACCTTCTAGTTTATGTTGTTGAAATTCTCCTTTCTTTACCTTTTCCCACAGGAGGGCACTCCTAGATTCCTGCTACAAGATTATGTCTACTAATTTAATCTAGCAGTGATATTAATAATAGATTTTAAAAAAGATTCAAACTAAATGTTCATAAACGTTACCCCAGAACTCATTCTCCTTTAATCCTTCCAATGAGTGACATTCAAGCCTTGCTATAAAGAAGGGATTTTTACCTGTGACCACCATGATTGGTATGGGATGGAAATGTGTAGTATGTATATTGCATAAATATTATATATATATATGTATATATACATATATATATATGATTGAATTAGTTCTTTTTGGTTCTTTCAAAAATAAAAAGGTGGGATTTTACATTAAACAAATAAGTGCCATTATCTAAACCACAGTTGTGTATGTTCAATATTATTATACATGCTTAAATGTTCAATGTTTTAAAAACTAAATGTAAATAAGAAGTAGGGAAACAAATAAATTCATAATGTTAAAATGGCTTTTAAAGTGCTCCAAGTATATTTCATTTGTTGTTTGGATACAAGCCATTTAAGATTTTCTTTTTCTCTGCTGATGTTATTTTTGGCAAAGAAACCTGTGTTGAACTATTTCCTTTATTTATGTACAAGAAAAGAAATAGTACACGTGTGGGTGAGAGATTGATTTCTTCATGCTGTATTTCATTTTATAATTGTTATAAGTTACATTTATCTTTCTTTAAATATGTTACATTTGACAATAAATAGAAGAAAACTATCATTTCCCTCCTTCTCTAAAAGCAACCTACCCTCCCTTGCTCATAAAAATTAAATAAAACAATACCCAACTTTCATTTCTGAAGCTCTGATCATTTCATCAATATAAATTAAAAAATAGCTTTGTAAATATACATTCTGCTGTTGGATTCAATATGCATCTACTTAAAGCTTTTTTGATTTTCTTTTTTTTTTTTGGTTTGACATAAACCTTATTTGCTAACTCAGACTTGAGGACCATTTAGCTCCTTAGCAGCCATGGTTTAACATTTTTTCTGTGTGTCTGTGTACATTCATGAGTGATCGATAGTACTTAATTCTTTCTTATTTACATATTTTAATTTTATAAAATTAATTATGCTGTTTGAATATACAATCAACATTGTTTTCTATCTTTCTACTTATTAGCAATACATACAGCCATTAATAAAGCTTATTTGTTTCAACTACTGTAGTTTACATGGTTAGTTTTATTTTGAAGATGTGTCCTGCTGAGTATATACAGAATATTTCCTGTAGTACACCTCCACAATCCAAATTCTAGGCATTTTCAGCTTTGCTAACCATTGCCGAATGGCTGTCCCATATAAACTGTACAAATTCATGCTCTCACTCTCGGTTTCCAACTTCCTTTTTTCCCTACCTTATCTCAATCTGGTATTTTAACAGATGGCAGTAATTTAAAAAAAAACTAAAGCAGATCAATATTCCATAACAACTTGGGAAAATGCCCAGGATGTACTTTATTTTGGAAGGGAAAAAAGTAAAGAGCAAATGTCGGATTAGAATGTGTAATATGACCTAATTTTTGGTCGAAATACATAATAAACATGTGTAGTAACAAACTGCCCAGTCCAAGCTGATGCATATCAAACGGCCAGAATCATTTAGAACCATTACCTCAGGAGCATGAACTCAAAGTGCAGGAACGACATGATGAAACTTTTACTTGTGGTGTTTTGTATTCCTTGACTTATTATAATCAGCAAGTAAGAGCCGGTCATTACAAGTTTGGATTTTGTCAGTTCAAAAAATAAAGAGAACACAAAGAAGGTTCTAGTGTCCTTGTACAGGAAACATTCCCAGGGACAGCCCCGTTAATTTAAATAATGATCGGTCTTTTAAGAGAACAGCAAGGGTCACCAGGGTCACCCTTCAGAACTGTGTAATCTGTGCGCTACACAATTCTAGGGACATCACCCATAGAGACCGTTTGGATGATGCCCCATGCCGCTGTGTAGGGCATCGTGAGATCAGTGGTGAGCGGCAGTCTTGCTAACAGGAAAAGAGTCTGGAATCGCTGAAGAGTAACTCTGTGTGTTATAGATCAAAATGGTAAGACAGTCTCAGTGGAGTTCCTGAGCCACCAGGTCTTTTGCGGACTACGAAAACTAGAGGCAGTAGTCCTGAAAAAGTTCAAGACACTACAAGCGCATAGGAGTACTCACCAGTACGCCCTCAGATTCTTGTTCTGGAGGCATATTCCTGGGTGGCTCAGATCCAAGGAGATAGATTTCCAAGCAAATATTGTCTTCTAACATGTTATGGGGTTGGGATTTTATGCCCAATATTTTATATTCTATAGGAAATAAAATGCAATTCTTAGGGCTGCAGTGGAGGCAGAAGTTAATGCTTTAATAGGCAAACTACCACAGCCCTCATCAAGGGGCTGCGATGTAGATGGTTCTTGGCCAGGCTCTTGGGCCTGGAGAGGCATCTGCATTTAGATTTGCTGTGAGGTTGTCATATATTTTCTCAAATGCTTTACTTTTTAAAAATTAACTAAATTTTGATTGAAATAACTTCACCTTAGTTCTGGGATTTAATATCTACTCTATTAATAAAAGCCACATCATAAAATGGTAGTATTAATTTCAAAGCACAAGATACCATCTTGCTGTGTTAAATGATGCATTGAATGTACATTTTAACCTGAAAATTTATTGGTTCCTTGTAAAAAGATCAAACGTCCTTTAAAAAAGTGATCATGCAGTATTGACACAGATTGTCTTATCAGTATCAGCATCTAAGAATTCTTTATTCACTAAAAATGCTTAAAGGAATCATTAAAATTGATAAATACGATATTTGCTTTTAAAATTTATGTTCACGTTGCATTAATCTTGACCATCATAGTCTTGCTGATTTTTAAACCTTCATAAATACATCCTAAAATATAGGCTAGCATATCATGTATTTTTATCTTAATTTGAATATTTATATTGGTCTTAATTTTGACAGAAATAATCAGTGAATAATTAACTATAAGAATTGCAATGTTTGTATCCTTGATCACAATATATATGGATTTTGTTTAGGGAGAATAAAGAAATGAAAATGTCTTTATTACATAAATGCATTTGCATAAATAAAAATGTTATTTATCGGTCACAGGCAGCTAGAATGTTCTTCATATCAAATTTATGACAACACATAGTATATGACTTTTTTTTGGTTGGGAAAGCTATTACTGAAAAGATAGAAAATAAAACTTTCTTTAAAGTGAATGTCTTAGAGAATCAGTTTAGAAATCGAGAAGATCATTGCCAGCAATATATTAGCTCTTAAATCTATTGTCACTGTTTCTATGAGAATGGGTGCATAAAGTGTGTGTGTATAAATTTAATATATACATATGTTTATGATCAATTTTACTGTTCATGCAATTTTTTCTAAGTTTGAAAGTTGTTCAAAATGAAATTTAAGTAAATATATACATACCTACATATATATTTACTACATACACATTTGCTAGTGATTTGCATTTTTTATCCATTTTATATCAATTTTAGAATTATTTAAACATGATTACTACTCTCTTAGTTGCTAGCAATATGTGAAATACTGACCTGACCTAAATAGTAATACATAATATTCACCCAAGATATGAGAGAAAACTTCTGAAAATTTGCTAAGGAGAAAACTTGAGCTGGACTTAACTGGTACTCTGAAGAGAGTAGAACGCAGGATGGAAGGAAGAATGGTATTTGTTAGTGAGAGAAAAGAAGGTGGGTTGATAGTGACACAGAACCTAATCTTATCAAAAAGAAGGGAGTGGGTCTTAAATTTGACATCAAGGGGATTTGATATGACGTGGAAAGGAAGTCAAAACCACTGATGTGACATTGGAATGATAAAACGTGGGAAAAGGAAATGCTTTCCTTAGAGTCCTACAAATGATTTTTAAAGTGGGTCATTAAATTGGGATTAGTCTCTCACAAAAGTGTCTCTATTACTGCCCCACCCTATCTGATCTGGTCATTACTATCCCTTGGTAATTTCCCTCACCATGAAATTTCAAAACATACACGTATGTCTATGTTTGACACCCTTAGAATCCTGCCAGTAAATGCAGGTTCCCATGAAAAGTAACTCAGAAGGAATTAAAAGACAAACATGGCCAATTCGTCATAAAACTACTTGCCTGGGTTTTGTTAGACAAACCCAGATTATTCTGAGGTCCTGGGAAGAAAGAGCAGTTGCTTATTTTCATGGACAGAGTACATTGTAGTTAGCCTGTTACCACATGATCCTCCTTGATTAAAAAATGGTTACATTTATTTGGAAAAATGTGAGATGAAGTTTCCTTTCATCTAAGTCAAATTAATCTTCTTATAACACCAAAATAAATTGTTCTTTACTAAATTTTCAAAAGTGTATGCTAATGTGTTCAATTTTTGCTGTGCAGCTCTAATTAATTAAAGCCAGAAAGAATTATGATAGTGTTTATGTTATAAATGACTTATCATGTGTTATCTCCATATTTTGAAAGAAAAAGGATTAAATCTTTTGGTTGATCTGATAGCGTTTTTAAAGTCTCTGAAGCTCGTGATGAATTACTGATAAAATTATATTTCATAAATTAAATCATTTCCATCCAAATTTGCTCCCCAACACAATTTATTCAATTTGGTGTTAACTTGAGTTTTGTTTTTTTTTTCTATTTTATTTAAGCTAACAGATTTAGTTAGGGCAGTCATTTAAGGACATTTTTCTGTTTATATTAATGAATCCAATGTGTTACATAATTCTAAGTGGCTATCCATAATATATTTCTGAACACTTTTCTTAATAGTGTTGGAAATATTAAGTTCCACAAGGCTTTTCCTGTGGAAAATGTTCTCTCCTGGGAGGTTTTAATCACTTTCAGAAATATTCCAGAGATTAAAAATGTTGCAAGCCCAAAACAAATTATTTCCTGATCTGATATCGTCTTGATCACTTTATAACAACTCATATGTAGAAAAGGTGTCAATAATTATACTTTAAAATTAAATTAGAAAGAAAATAAATTTCTATTAACACTTTGTGCAAGTACCTGTTTTTCCAACACCACTATCTAGTCTTAGTGTTTTTTTTTCTACAATGTCCAGGCCAGAGAATCTCAAATATTGTGTTTCAGAATGCCATGGGGCTTGTAAAATACATATTTCCATGACCCTCTCAGAAATTCTAAATCAGTAGCTTCAGAGTATGGATCACTTAGTGAACACTGAAGATGACTTTGGTTTAAGTTGTCTGCAGATTACACCTGAAGATACGCTAAAGAAAGACTGTGTGTTTTAGAGTATTCCTTACGTAAAACTATGCATAAATATATTTTCCGTTTATCTTCTCACCATATATAAGCTCTATCCTCAAAACCTAAGACCTGGTCTATTTTAGGTACTTAATAAATCTTTGCTCAAGAAAAAACAAAACAAAAAAACAAACAAAAAAAAAACAAAAAAATGAAAAAAAAAACAACAACAATGTGAGTGATAAATAAAATGTGACTGTTCCTGTTTCTCACTCTGCTATTGACAACTGCCTAGGACAGAGTCCTATTTGTATGAATTCCATGGAAAATAGTGACTTATTTGTAGAAAATCTCCAAAAATAGATGTTTATTTATTAATGTGCTTCTAACCATTTGATCACCATCCAAACAGCACTACCATTAGTAAACTGAGGTTGCAGTGATATACTTTAAAGTGCTTTTTGTAGTTTGAGGGACCATAGATGGTATTCCTTGGGGAACAGAGTCCCAGATGTGTTTTTCTCCAGCATGTTCTTCGTTCATAGACTCTGTGGATGAGATAGTAAAAGACAGAATTAGGAAAACCTTGTCAATAGCCTTTTTAGAGGGGCTCTAAGCTCTTCCTCTAGTCTGTATGGAAAGAACCCACCCTGAAGAGGTAAAAAAAAAAAAAAAAAGGCAGGAAGGTATGTGTAGGTTGTGGCTCTAAGCCCTCCGGTGCAAGTTTCATTGTCCATTAGACTTTACAAATCACAGATTTAAAGATAAAATTATTATGAGTTTCTCTGATATGTGGTAACTTCACAGCATTAAGCCCCAAGGACAAGGCTCTTGTTAGCACAGGGATCTCTGTGCCAACCAGGCTCACAGAGAGGGCTACATCCCATTTTGTGTATCTAAAGGTATCTTCTAAACATTGGAAAAAAAAATTTTTTACATTAACTTGTGTGCAGTGTCAGCATACACCATTTTGTGGACAATCTACAGGCCATAACCAGACAGCTGTTACTGTGAGGACCATAATCCACATCCTCCACAGAGAACATCTAATGTGGAACTTTTAGATTTCCTTGACAAGAACGACGGGAATGGTCTGTAGGTACTGACTGAACTACCTAGGTATTAACTAGACTGTCACAAAGCCGCTTGCCACTGGGTGAGAGAGGCACCAGCATTCTCCTCAGACTGAACTTCTCTCTTCATGAGCCCCACCCCCTGCAACATCTATTAGCCGCACTCATCAGGGGCAACTAGCACGGGACTGTCACATTCTTCCTCTCTTCTATTTCCAGCTCCACATTACAGGACAGATTTTTATTCTGCTTTTATTTTGCTCTTTCTTCTCATATGTTTCTTTCAGAAGTCATAAAAAATTGAACAATGATTGTTCTCTTGTTATTCTTGTCATAACAACCCTATAGCTCCTTGAGGCAGTGTACTTTCCTTTGAATGACTGAGGGAAAGACATCTGTAAGTGGTTGGAAAAGTAGGCAGAGATTGATATATTGAGAGGTAATCGTGTTAAACATACACGGTATGTGAAGTATATTCTCCAAAAATAAGCACTTTTGACCAAAGTTTATTTGGTCAAACACAAATAAGAACTTTTGACCAAAGTGTATTTCCTTCTGTGGGACACAGATAAATTTTCAGGATAATGAATGACAGGCAAATTTTAAAAATGAAGGCCTTTTTCTTAGAAAAAGAAATGAAAAAGGGCTCAAATATATGAAGAGATGTTCAAGGGAACTCATATTACGATAACTCAAGTTAAAACTCTACCTTGAGAGAGGAGAAGTGAGTTGGGGGAAATTGGAGGGAGAGACAAACCATAAAAGACTGTGAACACTGAAAAACAAACAGAGGGTTTTGGAGGGGAGGGGAGTGGGGGTTGGGTGAGCCTGGTGGTGGGTATTAAGGGGGGCACGTATTGCATGGAGCACTGGGTGTGGTGCATAAACAATGAATCTTGGAAAAAAATAAAATAAAAAAATTTTTTTTTAAAAAACTCTACCTTGATATACAATTTCTCACCTGCTTCTCTCTCTCCTACTCCCCCTGCTTGTGTTTCCTCTCACTGTCTCTCACTCTGTCAAATAAATCAATAAAATCTTTAAAAAAATTAAAAATTCTCATAATCTATATCCTTCCAAGAAGTTCTGTTTTCTGATAAAACACTGAATGATACAGGCCTAGGAGAATTGATAAAAATTCATCCAATTCACTATTCAATTCAAGTTACAGTCTACCAAAACAATTCCATGGAAATGAACTATAAGACAGAGTTGTCAAGGCATTGAGAGTGATATATGTATATATGTGCATATTTGTGTCAGTTTTTCTTTTTTTGGCTGAAATTATTGTATGTTAGTGAGAATACAGATTTCTACCTGCAATTACCACATTTCTCCGTGATTTTGCCACTTCCAACTTGACCACCTTTCATTCCTTCCAAAATTTCCCCCAATGTGTTTAAACTCTTTCCATATTAACAAATTCATTTTATGAAACTAGTTTTACCCTGGCAGTAAAACCAAAGAAAATCAAAGAATACAAAATCTATAGATTGATAACTGTCATGAATAAACATGCAAAAATCCCTTCCAAAATAAGAAAATTGATTTTACCAATATATATAAATAATTATACTCCACGACCAAGTGGAATCTGAATAAAGACTAACATTGGAAAATTTTTATTTAATGAAAGTGAACTTTCTGAGGTATACTTTATATTGACATATCTTCTACATTATTACTTTGGTTCAAGATGTGGCAACTATTTTTGCAAGCGTGTGTTAACTCATTTTAAATTATAAAAGTATGTATTTTCTCTTGCCTAACTCCAGAAAATTGAACTTATTATTACAGCTTCAAGGAACTTAAATGTGTAACTATATTTTCAAAATCAATTTCAAAAAATACGAGTATTTTAATGTAGAGATACTTCTTTTTTTTTAAGATTTTATTTATTTATTTGACAGACAGATCACAAGTAGGCAGAGAGGCAGGTAGAGAGAAAGGGGAAGCAGGCTCCCTGCTGAGCAGAGAGCCCGATGCGGGATGCGGGACTCACTCCCAGGACCCTGGGATCATGACCTGAGCCAAAGACAGAGGCTTAACACACTAAGCCACCCAGGTGCCCCGTTTTTTTAATAAAGGAAAGTCTTTCTTTTTTTTTAAAGATTTTATTTATTTATTTGACAGAGATCACAAGTAGGCAGAGAGGCAAGCAGAGAGAGAGGAGGAAGCAAGCTCCCCTAATGTAGAGATACTTCTGAATGCAGAAATAAGCATTGAGGTACGAAAACAGAGCTCAGTTGGAATACCTTGCTCAATTAAATTGAACTACATGTTCTATACGTACAGAGCAGATGGTCAAAATAAAGAATATCAGTGTCATCTCATTAAGTAACTGATAAAACCTTAAAAAAGTCAACGCATTCCATAGCATAAATTACAGATTTTGGCATCAGAACCCCACTCCTAAACTTAACAGCACTGTAACTTGAGAGAAATTACTTAACATCTCTAAGCTCTGAGTTCTTCAGCTATAAATTTATAGTAGTGGCCTCACTGAGTTACTAAAAGACAAAATAACTTAATTCATTCAAAACACTTATCGCTGTCTAGCACTGACTAGTCACTCAAAAAAAAAATAAAAAAATCCAAGTGCGAGGAGAATATGGCTGGACTCTTTATTATGAAAAACCTGTTTGCCTCTTGCCCATCAGTTGGTATAGGAATCAGTCATTTGATTTTAGATTAGATTTTGAGGGGCGCCTGGGTGGCTCAGTGGGTTAAAGCCTCTGCCTTCGGCTCAGGTCATGATCCCAGGGTCCTGGGATCGAGCCCCATATCGGGCTCTCTGCTCAGCAGGGAGCCTGCTTCCTCCTCTCGCTCTCTCTGCCTGCCTCTCTGCCTACTTGTGATCTCTATCTATCAAATAAATAAATAAAATCTTCAAAAAAAAAAACAAAAAAACACTTTAGATTAGATTTTGATTAGAACCACTTTTGTCACTGGTTAAGAAACAGGATCTCTATAAGAAATTCATTTCAGGTTTAGAAATGGGGAAAGAGGCAAAGAGACATATGTTAAGGGAAAGGTGTAAAAATATGCAGTGAAATTCAGCATCAAAACCCTAATGCCTATTTTCCATCTCTTGCAATGATGCTACATGGAGTTAATAACAGTGATATAACACATGTGCTAGAGTCAGTCTTATTCATTAAACATAATTTTGTCAATTTACCACCACCTGCTAGACCCTTTACTATGGAGTCAGTTAAGGGAGATCACTTTGAAAGGACAGAAAATTGGGTTCTTTTTATAACTGTTCTCCATGAATAAAACACCTTTAAATTCTGGAATCCCTTCCTTCCTGCCAATTAGTACCAGCTCTAGTTAGAACCACCTCCACATGGAGTCATTAGTCAGCTATGCATAACGCGTTGCCCTTAGCCATCGAAAAGATCAAGCCTCCGAACAAATGAGGGCAGGACTTACCTTAAACGCCAGTTATTGAAACTTGGATGTAAACCAAACCCCAAATATGCCAGCTATGGATTCAGCTTTATTTCCCAAGAATGCATCATCTTGATCCAATCATTTTGCAAAGGGATTCTGGGGTAAAACTCAGAGGCAGGAAAATACTTTCCTCTTAAAATAAACAAATAGATTTGACACTGCAGGAGAAATGTAAGTTGAATCCTTTCCCAAGTCAGAAGGCACATGTTCGGAGAACAGAATTTGCTATCCATTCCATGCTGTTTCAAGCAGGAGGATGACCCAGTGACTTACTTCAGCTCCTATCTTCCCAAATTAAGGGCAGAAAGTTATTGTAAAAGGAAGACTTGAACCACTGTCAGCGGGCCACCTGTGGAGTCATCGACCCATCAATCCTCGCTCTTGAATAAAATTTGTATGAACTCCACATATCTTGAAATGCAAAAGTATAAATAAGCTGTAGACATAATTACAGGCCTGATAACAATTACCAAGGGAAGAAGGAATAAAGATACCTCTGAAGCATTTGTAACATCTTTCCGTTTGACACATCTTGGAAAATCTCTTAAATTGTGAACTGAGTGGCTTAATTCTGTGCATTAGTGGGGAATGAGCAGCCCAAAGTTGGAAATAGCTTGGAAACAAAAAAATAGTGAGGATTAAAAGTCTTTTGCTAGGAGAGAAAGTGGGGAAGAAGAAGTTGAGACTGGAAATAGAAAAGTGGAAACAGCCCATAAATAAAGTGCTGCTCAAAATTATTTGTGTCTTAGGATTTGGCAAGAAATTTAATGGTAGCTGAAATTGGGAGCACAACTTAAATATTTCAACTAAAGTGGTCCAAGCACATGAATGTCAAAAGAATTCATTCAATACTTGTATAGATGCAAAATAAGGAGTAAGCGTATTTTTGGTAAAACCGCTTAGGGTTATACGTTTAACATTTTAATATTGATGGTATCAGTCAACAGATGAATCAATAAATGAAATCTCAAAAATAATTCAATAACTATTTTCACATGAAATTATTTATGATAAAATTTGTCTATGTGTTATTTTATCATATAAATATTGAATATGAAAATCCAATACTAAAAATACATTTTAAAATGCTTTATAATGGTATTGTTGTTGAATAGATCAATGAACAAATGATCTTCCAAAGTCTATGGAGAGAAAATTCCTGGTTTTCAGCTTGAAATACATTTTTCACTGACAAATAGATGTTTTTCACTACCACTATCACACTGAGGAGATAATATGGTTTGAAATGTTCTGTGGTCTGTTCAAGGACCTTTTTGGAAACTTCTTAACCAGGATCTGAAAACCCTACACACTTAGGATGAGATACACACAGCTTTAAGGTAGGCTGTTTTGTTATTCTGGTTCTTATTTATTTTCTTAGATAAATATATACTCTCTCCCCACTAGTGTTTGTTTCCCCAGTGGCTTTTACAACTTCTTGATAGCCTTGATTCTGCTGAACTCCTCTGGGGATACCAAGTGTTGTTAGGTTATGTTAGATCCCAACTGAATAAAAGAAAATAGGACTTGCTTCCGACACAAAGATAAACAAGGAGCTGAAAACCTTGAGAAGAAGCATAGTTAAACATCTCTCAGGCAATCTAAATGTACATTAAATATTTCTTTCAGTTTTAGTTACTAATCTTGGGAGATTGTTTGAGGATTTAAAATGTGAAGTCTTAACGTGCAAATTAGTAACTGCATGATAAGTCATAATTTGCATCTTTTCCAATAAACACTGAATTTTTCTTAATTTGAAAGAGTCAGAGTCATGAACTACTAAGTATAAATTAAAGCATCTTAAGGATCTTATTATTTTATGGTTCATTATTAAGATTATTTTAGGAATTTTTTTCCTTGAAAAATACTGGATAAATACAAATGACATCTGAACGAAAATTTATATCTAATGTTTCTGTTGTTAAGGCTTTATTAAAGATCTTTGCAAATCTTCTTTCAAAGGTTTTCAACCAATCCCAGAATAAGCATTAATTTGGCGTATTCATTTTTCTGGTCTGTTTTCTTGGTTGTTGATGATGGTGGTACTACTTTTAGCAGCCTTAACCTAGAATCTGAAATAAAATATAAACTATTATAATTGATGACACATGAAATAGTTGATTGGTGGAAAATGTGCTTACAGTATCTAAAACATTCCTTCCCTACCCAGCTTTTAGAGTTGGGTGTAAATTAATAATATATTAAAATATCTTTTGGGGTGCCTGGGTGACTCAGTGGGTTAAAGCCTCTGCCTTTGGCTCAGGTCATGATCTCAGGGTCCTGGGATTGAGCCCCGCATCGGGCTCTCTGCTCAGCGGGGAGCCTGCTTCCTCCTCTCTCTCTGCCTGTCTCTCTGCCTACTTGTGATCTCTGTCTGTCAAATAAATAAACAAAATCTTAAAATAAATAAATAAATAAATGTCTTTTAATTCAAAATGTAAAAATTAAAAGAAATGGTTTGGGGTTTAGGTTGACGTGTCTGAGACAGGTGAGGATACACTGATATGTAGAGGGTTTCTTGACTGAAGGTATCCTAAAGCCAATGGAGAAATGCAAATGTTGAGACACTCTCAGGAAACCTGAGTTAACACTAAGCAGTTCAATGGGATTTTACTCTTCTGCCTAACACCACCACCAAGCTATCATCGAAACATTTATTCAATTTAGAATATGGTATACTGGATTCTTTTGGAAAAAAAATATATTGAAAAAAATTTTTGAAAAATTTTGAAAAATATTTTGAAAAAAATCATTTTCCAAATCTTTCAGAAAAAGACTCTTGATAGAGAAATAATATAGTTGTAAAAATAATTTTACAAATTCATTGCTTTTATAAATTTAATTTAAATTTATAAAATTTAATTTTACCAAGGTTGAAATTAACTAAGAAAACTGATTTTCTTGGGGCACCTGGGTGGTTCAGTGGGTTAAAGCCTCTGCCTTTGGCTCAGGTCATGATCCCAGGATCCTGGGATTGAGCCCCGCATCGAGCCCCACATCAAGACCCACATCAAGCCCTGCATCGAGCCCCTGCTTCCCTTCCTCTCTCTCTGCCTGTCTCTCTGCCTACTTGTGATCTCTGTCTATCAAATAAATAAACAAAATCTTTTAAAAAATATTTAAAAAAACTGCTTTTCTTTTATAACTAATGAATAAATATAAAAACTTTATCTTTCTAATATTTACCAAGATGGATATTAACTATAGAGAATATTAAACTGTGTTTTATTTAAGTAGTGGTAGCTCCTGTTCTCATGTATTTTTCCTTATAGAAACAGAGCAAAAAAACCTAGAAAAAAGGATTTCAATATAATATAAGAAAATGGTAGTACATACAGCTACACCCTTCCGGATATGATATTCTGGCATCCAAGAGGTAAAATGAAGTAGAACAAAGCTGAGGAAAATCCATTAAGGGAATTCCCCATAGAGCTACTTCTGTCTGTCAATGGTCATTTCACACACACACACACACACACACACACATACACACACACTCCAAATCTAATCCCTGACAGTGGAAGGAGAAGAAATAAATGATGTAGTGTAAATACTGTTGGTCTTAATCCTTAAATGCCTGAGCTGCCTCTGTCACTAACTAGTACTATGACATTGGTCATATTTTGTTGGACCAAAGTATGAGTGTTGGTTTCCTCAGATGGGAAGTAGAAATTGAATTCATGGGATATCCTACATTTTTCCTCACTGTGTAAACTTCTGTCATCTCATGATAACCGGCAATTTATGTCACACATGCTACTGGAAAATAATTAAACTTCACAGTAAAGCACTACTATAGTGACGTTACTTAGGATTTGAGGGACATATATATTTTTTTCAGGGTTGTATAAATGCTTTAAGAACAATAGTGTGCTGTAAAATACTCAGAAAGAGCCTATTCAAATAAGTGTTTTCTCAGCAACTGAAGGAATAATGTTCACTTTACAGAACAGTTACAATAAGCTCCTCATTTTACTCATTTCATCATGTTTTATGAATAAATGTTAGAACACCTTATAAGAGGGGCACCTGGGTGACTCAGCCGGTTAAATGTCCCACACTTGATTTCAGCTCAGGTCATGATCTCAGGGTCATGAGATCAAGCCACGTGCTAGACATGGATCCTGCTTAAGACTTTCCCTTCCCCCACTCTCCTCCCACTCTCTCCCTACTCTCTCTCTCTCTTAAAAAAATAAATAATTAAAAGAACACTTTATCAGAGGCTGAAAATCATGATGATATCAGTGCAGCTGTCCAGTAGACACATCAGTCATGGCTGAGAATGAAAACCAAATAGTATACTCCTCCATGAGACAATAGGTAGCTACTGTGTGCAAATTAGTTTTAGTGAAAGAAATATTTATCTAAGTAACTTTTTTTAGAGGTGGGGAGGGCAGAGGGAAGGGGAAAGAGAGAATCTTAAGCAGGCTCCATGCCCTTTGGGAAGACCTACATGGGGCTCGATCTCATGACCCCGAGATCATCACCCTAGCTGAGATTAAGAGTCAGATGCTTAACCAGCTGAGCCACAGAAATTTAAAGTGTTGTTTGTGGTTCTGCAAAAGATTGTGACTTATTTTAAGTCCCTATGTCACCTTGAAATCCTCCATTTCCAAAAGATAGTGAGTTTAGAAATGTATCAGTACCTCCCATAAACCTATAGAGAGTTTACAAGGTTATCCTTATAGAATAGGAGATAAGTCATTTTAATTTAAAGATGCATGTATTTTATTTAAACAAGACTATTTACTGCTCATGTATCTTAGTCTGCTCAGAGTGCCATAACAAAATACCATAGACCGGGTGGCTTAAACAACAGATTGACTTTCTCACAGGGAGCTAGTAAGTCCAAGATCAAGGTGTCAGTTGATTTGGTTTCTGATGAAAGCTTCTTCCTGGCCGTAGAAGCTGCCTTCTCACCATTTTCTTGCATGTTGGGGGAAGGAGAGACAAAGTGAGTTCTGTGTCTCTTTTTATTTTATTCAATCTCTTAAGGATTGAATCATGCAGGATCAGGATACTAACCTTATGACTTTTTTTTTTTTTACATTAATTACTTCCTTACTTCAAATATAGTCATGCTGGGGTAAGAGTTTCAATTTATAAATTTTGGAGAGATACAATTTAGCCTATAGTATCTTGCTCTCTCACTTATTTCAATCCATGAACTCACTGTTTATTTCTGGATGTATCTAAGCACACCATGGTCATTATCACTATCATTTGGAGCAACAAGTTGTTCAAGCCCACATGACACTCTGATGTGTATCTCAGAACCATCTGCGTGGGGAGAAGAAAGGGGGAGACATTCATCTGCTATCTCTCCTCCCCCATTGACAGGAATCTTGCTTCTGTGTTAACTCTCCTACACATCCATGTTATACATGGGTTTATGCTGACTGGGTTGCCAGAGGCCTTCCACAAAATAGTTCCAGAAATCCCCAGGCCAGGAAGGGAGAGATACACAGTGAGATGCTCTCAGGTGGTGCTTGAGAAAAACTAGTCAGAACCTGCATGGAATGGCAGTGGCTGGAAAAGCAGTGAAAGGAAACATCTCAATTTCTGACAGAAAATGTGTGATGCAGGCTGCGACAGATTAGAAATGGCCACAGATCTTTTTACTTTCTTCCCATGGAGAAAAAGAGGTCTGTGCCCCTTCTTGAGAAGCTCCCTAAGAGAATATAACAGAGGGAAAGTTGTGCCAATCCAGACTGTAAGAGACTGGAAGATGCCAGTGGAAGCTGTTGGAATAGCAGCTCTTAGAAATTAGACATCACAGTGTGAGAAGTCTATGTGGTGCGTAGAAACCACATATACAATCTGGCCAATAGTTCCAGCCAAACTCCCAGCCAAGGCCCATATCAACAGCTGGCCAGGTGAAGGTGCCATCTTGAATATCCACCCTGGCTCCAGCTGCCGTCTGGTATCAGCCACATGACAGCATGCCCTTGGAAGGGAGAAGGCGCATCTGAGTCCACCCAACCCACAGGTTATGAGAGACAAAAATAAATCATTGTCTTCAGTCACAAGATAAGGGTACAAAAGTGATATGACATTAGTCATTCTACTTAACATTTAATAGGTGGAAGTTTATTGATTGTTTTTAAAAATTTTACTAATGATTAAAATTTTTCTTACTGTTGGTGCGTCATGTTTCGAGAGAAATGCCAGTGTCTTCTGAGCTCTGTCAGAGATGTAGCCTAGTTTTTCTTTCATTTTTGTATCCTCATTTTCTCTCACTCATACCAGTGCATATCAGACATTTACAGTGCATTGCTTAAAAATAACAAAAATGCACCACAATACAAGAGTTCACAATGAAAGTGCGGAAGACCAGTGGATAGGAAGACCATGGAAAAATACAAACCACAACTACCCACACATTGTTTATAATAAGTTGGTGAAATTTTTTTCTTCTAAATTTTCCTGTGATTTGAACTAGTCTTTGTAATTCCCTGATCTTAATCAGTAATTAAAAATCTACTCTGTGAATTACAAATTGTTCAGGAAAACTATTTGATTTGCCCACATTTCTCTAGACATGACTAAATTAGGGAGCATTCCCCTTACAAACCAGTTTTGTCCAAACTACCCATAATATAACCATTGTTTTGCTGGTAGCTTTAACAATAAGATGCATTATACAAATATTTTTATATTTTTATTATGCAACCCATTATAATTGCTTTGAGCTACATTTAAATAATGTGGGTAGGGAACTTAGATATGGTCTACAAAATGACCTAAAGCATTAGAATTGTTGTCAATTAAACTTGGTCTCCAAACTGAGTAAGAAAATATCTGTGAGATTTGTTACCATTTTCCTGAATAAGCTTCTGATGAATGGAGTTTTACATGTAGAAGCTTTCCTCTGTTTTGTTAAATGTTTGCTTTATTATTATTAAGTGCCACCATGTTTTTATTTTATATTTCTGGATGGCACACAAAGGGAATTATACTATAAATAATAGTCTTTTACTTAAGTAATTAAGTAAATTCTTAAGTAATAAGTAATTATATGATAAGTTAGTAACAGCAACAAATAATGTTGCTGTTCAGTGATTTACTCTGCAAAATAACATATACCACAGAGAAATGAAGAAGTACCACCTTCACACCAAATTGTTCCCTAAAATTATTTCTACTTTAGGAGTTATAGGCAAGGAGATATAGTATCTTCTTAAAGTAAAAAAATGAAAAATAAAAAATAAAAAATAAATAAATTTAAAAAAAGTTCTCGTTATTAGGAAGTGTATTGCTCTTACATTAACTATATTATTTATAATTATACTTCATGGAAGTTTATATTGCTGATTCATAATTATTAAAATCACTTCACTATCATTCAGTCTAACAACATATATATTTTTATTTACTAAGATTTTTCTATTTACTAGCAACTTTTATTTACTATTTATTTCTACTTATTAATCATTGTTCTATTTACTAAGACACTTGTGCACTCTCAAATCCAGCTTAAATCACATGCTTGTGTGTGCACACAAAGACAGACAGACACACACACACACACACACACATGCTCTGTGGGCATTGACCGCATGACAAGGGTGCTTTTTCTGTTCCTTAGTCTGGAGAAGTAGATTGGCCAAAGGGCATCCACTTCTACTTGAAGAACCAGGGGCCCTTCCCAGGCTACCCTCCCCTTCCCATACTCATCAGGGTCTCAGAAATTAAGACTTCTCAGAACATTTATGCCACCTGCAGCAAACCTCTGTTAGATGACCAGTGTTTGTTTTTAGAGAGGGTATACTATTGCTTCCTCAGAGCCTAATACTGTAGATGAAATAATAACGGTTAAATAAAATTATAAAATACCTACCATCATATAATTGTTGAATTCTGCATGTTGTGCTGACTAATAATATTTTGCTATAATGTTGTAGTAAAACTGAAATCTTGTTTGTCCATAAATATTGTGCTGTGGCATTTTTATTACTGATGAAAAGAAAAGTAAAGGGATAATTATAATTATCAAGAAGAGAAAGTCTGTAGGTGGGGATCTAGGCATAATTAAGAATTATAATCATAATGAACACACGACCAGCCTTCCAGCAAAGGTTTCACACTATACATGTTTGAGAAAAATATCTTTGCTCATTATAATACCTGGTACATCATGTTATAATTAAGGTTGTGTCACTCTTTCCATTATAAATCACTATTTTAAAGACTCATAAAACAGCTGTAAAAATGAGCTCCAGGCTCTCCTTGGCATGTAAAATATTAGCACAAGAGAATTTATGTTTTTTATTTTTATTTTATTTTATTTTTTACAAAACCGTCTTTCAGTCTTTTAAAAAAGAAGCAAAATTTCAAGTAGATCTTTTTTTTTCAGGTGCCTTTTTGCACTTCATAAATCAAAACCAGTCTTGCTTGTTAAAAGTCAGATCTTGCAAGTGCTTGGTGAATTAGGAGAGGTAATCATTTGGAGTGCTTCAAATAGCTCCTTTAAAAGTGCCTTGAATATTTTAAACATTACATGTAATCACTAAATATCTTAAGAGTTTTATAAGCCACCTACTAGGAAACCTTTTGCTCCTTTCCTTTCCATATGGTATTAAAGACTTTAATGATGCCAAAGAATAGTGCAAGTCACTTTGTGATTATAGGTGTGATTCACGACTTCAAAACTTCAAGTTCCCTAAGACAGCTCCCTGTGGCAAGCCACGCCAGCCCGTTTGTGGAACCTTTTCCACCTGTGCCCACCGGGCATGCACAGTCTCAACCTGGCTGATTTATACTTGATAAATTCACCCTGTAAAGTTTGACCAACTGAGTATTTAGAGTGAAGACTTTACAATATTCCAACTCTTATAAAGAAAATACTTTGCCACTGATGCACATAGGCCAAATGTAAATTAAGAGCCTGTTTGGCTTAGCAAGACTCAAACACAGAGCCAAATGAAAAGTGAACATGTAAAAATCACACTTTCAGTAGAGCCAATAGCTAAGATGTTCTAGGACTCCAGACTTGGTTCTCAATGATATTGGAATTCGTTTGATTTCAAGTAAAAGTCTAATTGACTTTTCGGGTGAGAAAGTTTTTTTTTTTTTTTTTTTTTTTTTTTTTTTGGGTGAAAAATTTTTTTTTTTTTTTTTTTTTTTTTTTTTTTTAAGTGAACACTTGTCTGCATGGATATCTTTCCTTGAAATCTGAAGAGAGAATGTGTAAAGTTGGCTGAATTCAGGTCATTGTCTATGCTCATTACTAGAATTCCTCTTGCTAGGGGAATCATATCATTTGAACCAAGGAAATATTCTCTTTTATTGAATTTTTCTCAAGTACAAGGTGCTATACTAAGTGCTTTTATTTATCCTATCACATTTGATTCTCACAGCAATCCTGTGTTTAGGATTAATTTGTTCTCCATTTTAGTGGTGAGGAAATTGAAGAACAAAGAAGTTTTCCAAGTTATTTTCTAAGCTGATATTTATTGTTTTTAAATATTTATTTATTTATTTGAGAGAGAAAGAGACAGGAATAGCAACAGAGATAGCAAGAGAGAGAGCATGAGCAGGGAGGAGAGGGGGAAACAGGCTCCCCACTGAGCAGGGAGCCTGATGCAAGGATCCCTGGGATCACGGCCTGAGCCAAAGGCAGATGCTTCACTGACTGAGTCACCCAGGTGTCTCCCCAAGCCGATATATAAGCTCAAATAGCCACTGTACTATGATCATTCCATCTTTGTAGACAGATCCTAAAACACCTTTATGCCAGGTGAACTGATGGAGATTAATTTGTCTGGCTATTTATTTTTGCTGCATGAATGCCAAAGATATCAAGAAAAAGTAAAAATTCTTCAACTTTGACAAAAATAGCTCATGCACAAAAAACACATACACCACAGTGAAAATATATAGCCCTGGAGGGCTAATCCATTTCACAAATGAGATTTTCTGAAAGTGTAGCATAGAATGGGTGTGTGTGTTTTACATCATGGCAAGAAATTGACACCTCTTCTATCTAGAGGTGGGATCTACCTCCCTGCCCCTTGAATCTGGCTTATAAATCTTCAACCAACAAAGCATGGGTGAGGTGATAGTCTGTGGCTTCCAAGGCTGGGTAGTTAAAGGCCATTCAGCTTCGTGTTATTTACTGGCACATTTTCAGCCTTGGACTATTAATATTAAAAATCCAAGTACCTTGAGGCTGAGAGGAAGCCCATAAAGGAAGACCAAGTATCAGTGCTATGGCAGAAAGTCCCAGTTGAGCCCAACCTTCAAAGAGTTCCAGCCCACGCAGTTGGTATGTGAGGGTAAAGGCTTCCAGATCAATCTGCCTCCAGCTGTTTGATCCATACCCACGTATTTGAGTCTCCCATGTTAAAACCCAATCGTGGAGCAGACGAAGACATATTTACTCTCCCTTGTGTGAATCCCTGACCCACACTGTCTGCAAAACATAATACCACTTATTTTTGCTTAATATCACTTAGTTATGGGGTAATTTGCTACACAACAATAGGTAACCTGAACATTTTTCCAACCTTTCATAAACAAAAATTATTCAACAATATTTTAAAAATTAAGTTTTGTTTTTGATCAGACATTAAAGTATTGACTCAATTTGGGCATCAAGCTGCTTAAAACTATGCAACCCACTGGAGTGTAGCTTTCCAGTCATGAGAAATTAAAACATATAAGCTTTAGGGGTGCCTGGGTGGCTTAGTTGGTTAAGTGTATGAATTCAATTCAGGCCATGATTCCAGGACACTGGGATTGAGTCTCATGTGGGGCTCCCTGCTCAGTTGGGGGGAGGGGAAGGGGGGTCTGCTTCTCCCTCTCTCTCTCCTCTCACTCATGCTCTCTCTCTCTCCCTCTCTCTCTGTTTCTCTCTCAAATAAATAAATAAATAAAATCTTAATATATATTATATATAAAGTATATTTATTTAAAATATATATGTATATATATACACACATATATATACAAATATATACACTTTGTATTTAAAATCACATAGAACTCAGTTTCCTAAAGATACTTGCATGTATAATTTCCTTGAAGGAAAAAAATCAAACATTTCTTCAAATATTTCTTTTTATTCACTTTTTTTTCCTCCTGTCTCCTAACACAATGCTAGATACATCTCAGTATAGTATTAACACTGGAACAAATAATAACAGTACTAATTATAGGCACACTGCTATTGAAATTAAAATCAAGTTATCTACTTCCTTAAAAATCATACAATTTCGGGGTTGAGCAAAATAATATCACAATTTCCTTGATACTTTAAGGAGCCTATTAAATTTAGCTTGTTATCTTAGACTTAATCAAAATAATATAAACTTTGAGACCCATGCGACTGAACAACATTTTTGGTAGGATTGACTTATACTGAGATATGCTAGTATACTAATTATTAAATACTTTGATTTAGGTCCATGACCAACTGACATAAATAGAAATGTTTCTCACCTATATCCTAGATCTGTGAAGCCACTTTTACTTTGGTAATGGTGTAAACACTCTACCTACTATCACACAAAAGGAATTTTCATTTTTTTAAGATTTATCTATTTATTTATCTGAGAAAGAGCTTGGGCACATGAGAATGGTGAGGGGTGGGGCAGAGGGGGAAAAAGAGAAACAGACTCCCAGCTGAGCTAGGAGCCCAACATGGGACTCAGTCTCAAGACCCTGAGATCAGGACCTGAGCTGAAATCAAGGGCAGAGGCTCAGCCTACTGAGCCTCTCTGGTGCCTCCAAGTATAATTTTCTATACAAAGGCAATTTGGATGCTTAAGCACAAAAATTGTTTTTTAATAACTTAAAAATTAAAAAAAACCAAACAACTTGAAATTTTCATATTTTTTTTTCTTTTTAGTCTTTTACATTTTTGACTAGCTAGGTCAGAAATAAATCTCTATTTAGCTATATTAATAAAGCAAAAAGTGCCTATCTAGGAAGAAATATATACAACAATTTAAGTTAATGACTTTTCATTGTTGAAATAATATATGCATGGATTTTTTGTTTTCATTTAAGACTTCTGAACCAAAATGTAATTTCTCATATGAACTCTGTCTCAGAGCAATAAATACAGAGGAAGAACATTTGCTCAATTTAAAATATAATAAGTACTTACAAATGTCTTGAACCAGGAAATGAAATATTTTAACAGTGCAACTAAACTATTAAATACAAATGAGGTTTTAAAGAAAGTGTTTGTTGCTGTACAAAATCAAGACTTTGTATAATCAAAGCAATATAATATCATCAGAATGAATCCTTACCCACACAGACTTTCCAGCCACTTTTCTATTTAATATTAAAGACAAATTATTTTCTCTCAATTGTTGCCAAGTTGGTTCATCCATTTATTCATTGACAACTTTTGTGAAGTACTTTGAAAATGCCTTACACATTTTAAAGCGCTTTCATTAAAAACATGGAATGTAGTCTTTAACTTCGGGAATATAGTCATCTTATTGGAATTCCCTGGCCATTATTTTTCTTATTAATAACAGTTTCCCTGGAGATTTCTAGTAGCTTCTGCCTTCTTTACTAAAGCTTTCCAAATCCTCAGTATAGAGCTCTTCAGTTACTAGTTCTGTGCACATATGCCTAATTCAAGATGTTCTCAGTGAGATTTCCAAAATAAAATTTAATGGACCCCGGGTGCCTGGGTGGCTCAATGGGTTAAGCCTCTGCCTTCAGCTCAGGTCATGATCCCAGGGTTCTGGGATGGAGTCCCACATTGGGCTCTCTGGTTAGCAGGGAGCCTGCTTCCCCCTTTCTCTCTGCCTACTTGTGATGTCTCTCTGTGTGTCAAGTAAATAAATAAAAGAAAATTAATAGACCCTAAATATATCTTACCAATTCATTCTTGCCCTATGAAGATCTATATTGGTTGATTATCTTATCCATTAACCCAGAGGTTTTAACACAGTAGGTTAATGTATCTGAGTCCATTTGTTTGTGCATATCTTTGAAGTTTTATTTGAAAAATAGGGATAGATCCTAAAGACTTTGGAGATTAGAGAGTTAGAAATCGGTACAACCTTGCTACAAAGTTATAAAAGAAAAACACCTTTAAGACCATTTTCTGCCCCATGCAAAGACTAATACACAAACTAGTTCAGAATACCTGTTCTGTGAGCTCTATGAAATTACAAGCCTTTGTCTTCCTGCAGGCTCTAACTGCATTCTTACACTAAAGGTTCACTTGAGGCAATATTTTATTAGCTTATTCTCTGCATCAGGAATTCAGCAATCCTCATAAATCAATGGTGCCACAAGAACTTAGAGATATAACAGTAATTTTGCAGCTATATGCCTCACTGGATTTTGATACCCTATTCATACAAGAATAGAAAATGCCTTTAAAATACTTTATCCAATGGGCACCTGGGTGGCTCATTTGGTTAAAAATCTGCCTTCGACTCAGGTCATGATTCTAGGATCCCCTGGGGAGCCTGCTTCTCCCTCTCCCTTTGCTGCTCCTCCTGCTTGTGGTCTTTTTCTCTCTCATGTGAATAAATGAAATCTTAAAAAAAAATAAAATAAAATATTTTAGCCAAAAACACATAGCTTGAATTTTTTTTGTTTTGTTTTGTTTTCAGTAAGAACACTTTTTAAAAAATATTTTACCTACTAATCAGTAAAACATGAAATACTAATGTGGATATAACAGCTGAAACTTCATGTGTGTTGAGTTTCTGGCATAATACTTACTGACCATTCTTAGATTGGGAATCCCCAATTAGACACTAATTATTCTAGCATTAATGTTTAAATTAATGAGCACAGATAAAAATCATCATATCTATGCCAAAGCATTTTAAAAGAAAGACATCATGACCAATTAGTGTTTGAGGTACAATCACATATTAAAAGGCTTAGGGATTGAGTCAGGTAGTCCTGGATATAATTCCTGGTTCCTCTACTTACCAGCTATTAACCTTGGGTGAGTCACTTGGAATCTCAAAATCTCATATTCTTCATGCACATGGATTTCATTATTTTTTATTAGCTGCTTTACATGTAAAAGTCAATATGCTTAGTGCTTGGGATATAGGACTTAGCAACGAGTAGAGTCCCTACCCTCACAGAGCTATAGTTCTGAGATGACTAGATCTTGATCAATGAGTTTTAAAAAAAAATGGAAGTACAACTGTGATAAGTAATCTGAAAGTAAAAATTAATGGTACAAAATGGAAGGCCCTGACCTAATCTAATGATCCACAAAGAGTTTTCTTGGGTAAGTGGTATTTGAGCCAACATTTAAAAGTTTAATACAAATGAATTGTGGAAGAGTGGGAGTGCCAGTGTCCTGGAATTCAGAGATGAAGGTGAAGAAGTGTGCTAATTGAAAGCTAGAGACTTGGGCAGGAATCTGAACATGTATGGAGTATCTTACTAGAAATTTCAATTTTTATCCTGAAAGTCATGAAGAGCCATAAAAGAAGTTGGCTAGAATTGTCACGTGATCAGATTCCCACCTTAAAAAAAATCATGAGGGAATGTGGCCAAATTGTAAGAATAGATGATAAGTATCTATTTAAGAGGCAGTACTTCATCCAGGCCAAAAAGAGGCATGGATGAGATCCTCAAGGGAGATTTTTTCCACTATAGTGATTCCTTTTAAATTTTCCAGTATCATTCATATAACTGGGGATGATGAAATAGTATTTGATCATTTATATGAAATCACCAGAATGTTAAAGAAGAGGTAAACAATATTCTACTTGTTGTTTAGATATATTTGACTAGCATGCACACACAGATTATGCAAAAAACTTTTAAATTAATGAAAACAACCGGTGGCCCAATTAAAAGCATTGGCTCAGTGATAATAGAAAGAAATGGCCAATAAGTATGAGATTATTAGGTTTTACACTTAGAATGGACCTTAGGGTCGGTTGATACACACCCTGTTTTATTAAATTCTAAATGCTCAGTCCACCATTCTTTTAAGTAAGACAAATTTTGGCTTTTGATTATTTACTGTGTCATTCCTAAGATTCATTCTGAAATCTCAGAAAATTTATCTTTATCTTAAATGAAAAAAAATGTATATCCAATGAGTTCAGTATATTTGTCTAATTTCTCACTTATCAAATTGCAGATACAAGAAAACTGAACAGAACAACTTCATGCCGTGTGTTACTAGTATATAAGCACTTGGAAAACTTTGCTTTACTTATACTGTCTTTATCATTTAAGAAAAACAAATGAGTCAGTTGTGTCCATTTGAACACACTGTAAGTCTATGATGTCTTTATAATGCCACATGGGAATACAAGAAGCTCTGCTATCAGAATCTAACCACAAAGGAACTTGACTCTTAGAAAATATAAAATCAAACTTGGGAAGACCTGCATACTCAATCTATATCTGGCATGACAAAGTGTTTTCATTTAGGAAGAGATAATATATGGCTCTTGGGATCTTTGAAAATGATGTCACTGGGTGTTCTCCCTGCCAGCATCTCCCATGTTATATACTTACAAGTCAAGTCATTATACTGGAGGAGTAAAGAAAAAAAGTACATTGTGTTAACCAAAGCAAATGAAGCATAGGTCTAGATTGTCCAAGTTGGGAGTTGAAATGCTTCTCTAGAAAATAAGTTGAGATTGGAAAAAAAATCTAGATTTAGAATATCAGTTCTAAGACATTGAGAATACATCAAGCATACAGTAGAAAAGAGATAAAAGAATAAAACAACAAATTATCATAGTCAGTGAACTTTATATGCAGCTGAATATAGAACCATCTTTAATGCTTAGCCTTCCTTTGTGAAGGGATGACAGATTTCTGGGAATATTAGTTATCTCTAAAAGAAGAAATAAACACAGTTAATTCCTTATTCTCACACTTAACAGTAAGAACACCAGGTTTAAACTTACAAATAATGTAAATTGTGCTTTGTTTTAACTAGAGTTTATAACTTTTAGGAAAAAAAAAGTTCACAAATGGAGATTGGTGATGTTCCAACAGGCTGCAACTCCTCAGCGATGGCCATTTTGGTTTTCATTTTTCCACTCAATTTTAAGTATATCCTTGTGCTTTTAAATTTTGATATTATGTTAAAATCCCAGGGTGGGGATGAAGGAAAGTAGAAGTGGAGTAGGGAGATGCTGGTCAAAGGCTACAAAATGCTGGTTATAAGATGAGTAAGTTCTGGAGATCTAATGCACAGTATGATGACGAAGATTGTTATTTTATACCTGGAAGTTGCGTAGAGTGGACATCTTAATTGTTTTCACTACAAAAAAAATAAATAAAGTGATAATAATATGAAGTGATGGATTTGTTAAGTAACTTGTTATGGTAAACATTTTGCAATATATATCAAATATATATCAAATCATCTTGTTGGACATTTTAGGTTTACATGCTGTTATATGTCAATGATAGCTCAATAAATCTAGGAGAAAAAAGAATGCACTATCAACTGTTACCTGAATTTCCAACCTGCAGTCTTGCCCTACAGATTTTGGATTTGACATTTCCCATAATCATCAGAGCCAGTCATGTGAACCAATTCCTTTAATGTAAATAATTCTCAATCTCTTTCTCTCCACTGGGGTATTTTTTTTTAACTTTTTTTTTAATATTGGGTCATTTTGATCTTTGAGGACAGAACTAAGAATTTTCCCACTCATTTTTAAGGATGAAGTGGTATAAAGTCTATAATCTTATCTACTCTATTACAGAAATTGTATATATCTGTATATCTTTTTTTTCCTACATAATTCACCTATGACCTATTCCTGGCTCCATCTATTTTACCTCAAAACTGACACAAATAAGAGACAACATCAATCTTCTAACCACTGTATTTCTCTGATAATATCCATTAGCTTCTTCCAATGAAACCTATCTTATTAAAGACAGGCTTTCCATCATGCTGGGATTCCTCCTTTTCTGTCTTCTAAGGCTACCAAATATATTTGTCCTGTGCATATTTTAAGCACAGAAAGGACACCTAGTATGCAATTTAGGAACATGAAAACTATACCAATTAATCTTGCTTTAAAGTCTGTCCTCCCCACTTAGCAGGTGTTTGAACCATGGACAGTTAATTAAAGGCTCTGTGCTTCATTTTTGTTATCTATAAAATGGGGTCAGTAACAAAGAGTAACTTCCTGAGTCTGAAAACTAAATAAGTTAATAGATATAGAGCAGCGAACACAGGGCCTCGTACACAATAATCACTTATTAGGTTTTCATTATTATTATAACTTATTGCAGTGTTCCCCTCCCCCTTTGGGAGAACCATCGAAGCTACTTTTGTAGTAATAAAGGGCCACAATGTGATGACCTACTTAGTTCGCTCATGCTAAACATATACCAAGAAAACAGAAACAGATGAGCTTGAGTCTCAATTAAAAAAAAAAAAAGTTGTGGAGGACAGCAGACAGTAGAAATCCAGTATTATATACAAACAGAAAATCATCCAACAAGATGATTCAGATGATCCAATAAGAAACATTCTGTGTAAGCATTAAAAACAAAGAAACAAAAAATACACATACATACACACCCAATATTTATAGTCTCAGAATAGAAGGAAGGAAGGAAGGAAGAGAAAGAACAGAATATGTGAGAACTGATAATACTGCTATGTCCTTGGATTGGAGGATTTAATATTAAAAGCACTTTCCAAAATAGGCTTAACACAAGTATGTCTATATAATAAATATTACTTGAATAACAACATTAAATATTAAAGAACATATTAAAATCACAAGAAATAAACTTATGTGACATTAAAATGTAGCCATATCATGGACACAAAGGAAATAGTCCTGAAACCTTATAAAGCCTACATAAGAACTTAATAAAAATGCAACACAATTTGAAGGGCAGGAGATTGTATTTCCTAAATGGTGTGGTAAAACTGATCAGCTATGCAGGAGAATATTTTATTTTTTTTTGACTTTTTTTTTTAATTTTATTTTTTATAAACATATAATATATTTTTATCCCCAGGGGTACAGGTCTGTGAATCGCCAGGTTTACACACTTCACAGCACTCACCATAGCACACACCTTCCCCAATGTCCATAATCCCAACCCCCCCAACCCCCCTCCCCCCATTAACCTTCAGTTTGTTTTGTGAGATTAAGAGTCACTTATGGTTTGTCTCCCTCCCAATCCCATCTTGTTTCATTTACTCTTCTCCTACCCCCTTAACCCACCATGTTACATCTCCTCTCCCTCATATCAGGGAGATCATATGATAGTTGTCTTTCTCTGATTGACTTATTTCGCTAAGCATGATACCCTCTAGTTCCATCCACGTCGTCACAAATGGCAAGATTTCATTTCTTTTGATGGCTGCATAGTATTCCATTGTGTATATATACCACATCTTCTTTATCCATTCGTCTGTTGATGGACATCTAGGTTCTTTCCATAGTTTGGCTATTGTAGACATTGCTGCTATAAACATTCGGGTGCACATGCCCCTTCGGATCACTACGTTTGTATCTTTAGGGTAAATACCCAGCAGTGCAATTGCTGGGTCATAGGGTAGTTCTATTTTCAACATTTTGAGGAACCTCCATGCTGTTTTCCAGAGTGGTTGCACCAGCTTGCATTCCCACCAACAGTGTAGGAGGGTTCCCCTTTCTCCGCATCCTCGCCAGCATCTGTCATTTCCTGACTTGTTAATTTTAGCCATTCTGACTGGTGTGAGGTGATATCTCATTGTGGTTTTGATTTGTATTTCCCTGATGCCGAGTGATGTGGAGCACTTTTCATGTGTCTGTTGGCCATCTGGATGTCTTCTTTGCAGAAATGTCTGTTCATGTCCTCTGCCCATTTCTTGATTGGATTATTTGTTCTTTGGGTTGCAGGAGAATATTTTAAAGCTTTCCTCTTCAGAATTTTTAAGATCAAAATAAAAGAGCAACAGTTGTTTGAATTGAAAAAATAATATTGACAAATGAGATTTGACTTTTAGATAGAAGGCTTCCTTTGGAAAAAATAAAACCTGAGAAAAGTGAATTAATCTGAAGGAAATAACTGAAATATATGGCTGCATAAAAATATCAAGCTAAAAAATATGGAAAACACAGGGACACTACTACACACTCATGGAATGGTTAAAGATGTGGAAGAACTGTTCTCTTCTATACTGCCAAGGATGTATAATTAACACAGTCACTTCAGAGAACATTTTTACATTATCCACTAAGTTGGACATACAGAATCTTCAGAACAGAGTAATTCCAATGAATAACCCTAACTGAAATTTGGACAGATGTGCACTGAGTCATTGACATGATTTTTCATGGCAATTTTTATCATGATACTAGCTTTTAGCCACATACATGAACCTCACAAACATAATGAAATCAACCAACACAGAAGAGTACATACTTGATGATGCTATATAAAGTCCCATAACAGCTAATAAAAAAAATACAGGGTTCGAAGTCAGAATAGCAGGTGAGGATAAAAGAATGGTGCCTGGAAAGGGACCCAAGATACTTATAAGGTGCTGGCAAAGGTCTAATTCTTGAACTAGCCAATTCAAAGCATTTTCTTTCTGATACTGAGCTGCGCCTTTGGTTATGTTCACTCTTGCGTACAGAAGTGTGGCAGCCATGGAAGTATTCTGCTCAGATCTTTAAGGGAAAGAAAGCAACACTGTGAGGAGTATACTTAGTTGATGGCCCTTGGATTTTCCCACTGCAACATTCAGAGAGTCTACATCATGCCTGAGCTGCTAATGACTCTGCACGGTGAGGTACCAACTTTGCCCCACTGAGGATTCCTCAAATGTGCAGTATTTACTGTGGGGCTTCCCAGAAGCCCACCCAAGGCTTTCTCAGAGCTGCACTGAAGTTTGAAGCTCTCACTACATGATCATTTGTTTTCTATTTCTCCTGTCAAAAGTCTCAGACCTGCATCATGACCTGAGCTCTCCCTTTTAACCCTTGTTCCCTCTCCCTTGGACACTTCATAGATGCTTACCCAATAAACCTCTTACATTTCTAATTCCACCTTGGAGTCTGCTTCCTGGAAAACTTTCATTAATCTACTGGAAGCAAGAATGATCAGGTAGATACTTATAAGTAGTAAGACTTTTTTTTTTTTTTTTTTTTTTTTTGGCTACTGGGTCACTTCCAACTTGAAAGGAAAAATCCATCTTTTGTGACATGTAGAGGCAAAGGAAGCCCCTTGAAGAAGGTTGCCTAATTCCACAGAATTTGCTAAAATATGACCTTGGGAAAATGTCCCCAGGGGCAGTGGTTCTCCTTGCTAATGCAGTGATTTAGGTGTTTCAGAGGTATCAAGGGAAGAATTTGCACTGACACCTGGCAGAGGGATAATGAAATATGGAGGGTAATTAAACCATTCAAGATGAAGTGTGACATTTAGTAGCCATCTTTGGTGGTGTTGAAAGAGGAGCATCTCCTACAATGGGAAAATAAACACAACTGAGAGTCAACCACCCATGAAGAGTTGTAGAATTCCAGATAACACTGATGGCCCAGGGAAGACAGATTTCTCATGCTAGAGCCCAGGTTAGAAAACTCTGAGACCTTGAAATATAGAATAGGGAGAGGCTTCCATGGATTGTGGTTGCAAGGACCTCCCTGAACCCTGAGATCCAACACAGGTTATCTATAGTGGCAACCCTTAAATCTACGTGTTCAACCCTCACACCTACTCTTCAGCCCTGTAATCAAGACTCTCCAAATTCAGCACTAACGGATAATTAACCAGAATTTTTGTGTTAATTTGACCAAAATATTGATAGAATCCATTTGGCTAGATGGAGATGGTGGGTTGGGAACTGGCAGGCAAATAAAAAAAAATGTCTATTATATTATTTAAAAGTGTACTTGAGGTGTGATATAGGCAGATTTATGCGCATTGAGGAGCAATTTAAGCCTTGGGTTATGGAAAGCCCAGTAGGTCCACGAACACAGCACAGGGAGAAGTCTATTCCAAAAGGTTACAACACTTGAGTTTGGTCTTAAAAACATCATACAATTGCAATCATCAATAAACAGAAAGATAAAAACATTAAGTCTCAAGGAAATTATAAAAAACAAAGGTGAAAATTCCATAAGTTTAAGGAAAAGTTCAATCATCTATCATGACAAATATTACATAAAAGTTAAGAAAGCTAAAAATGTGGTCTGAGTATGCATTGGTCTATGAGAAGCCAAGTCACAAAGCAGTATAGGAGCCCTATATCACTTGAAGTTATTCTGCTATCATGCATATAATGTCAAGTATGACTAAGAAAAGCACTAACCCTCTTTAATTTTTCTTCCCAATCAGTACTCAGTGCAAAAGTATAGTATTTATCATATCCCACTGGAGAAATATGTACTTTCCTAAAGATATAATTGTGAACAACTTAAAAATGCTGCTCTATGAATTAGGTGCAAAGGTGTGCTTCTTGTTAGCCAAAGGTGAGAATATGGTTTAGTTTAAAGAACATGATGACATTGAGACAGCAGTTGGCCTCTGATAGTTTGGCCTCACTGCGTGTGTTTTGAGTACCTTTTTTTGCTGAATTATGATATGTGATGTACATTTCTGATCAGATGAAAACAAATCACTGGTTATCCTTTATATTTCTTTGTCTTCAATCAGCTGTTTTTAGCTTCAACACTTCTTTTAGTATAATCCCTGCATGGTTCTCCTGAAGCTGTATTTACGTGACTAATTGATAGAAAAAGGTGGTAAAATACAAAAAATGTGATTATATGGCCTATGAACTATTTGTCACTGTATTAGTCTAACATTGTCAAGGAGAGGAATGTAGTTGTCTTTCTTTTTTAATAAAATAAAACACAACCAGATGTTTGTTTCTTTGAGGATCTTCCTATCCAGCCATGCTAGAAGCCAGTTTTCTGAAAGGCAAATGAATAAATACTCAGGAACATGTTACAAAAATGGAAAGTTAAGTGAATTTATCTTTATTTTAAGGGCACCAAATAAATAGTTATTTTTTTTAAAGGAAAACCCATAAAAGTTTGGATGCATTTATATTTTTTGCTTGATATATAGTGTACTTGAAGCTGGCTCAGTTAAATCTTTGAAGAACAAGTAATCCCACAACTATATAAAGTCTTCCAGACTATAGAAATGTAGGAACACTTCCAAAATTATTATATAAAGTTGATATTGTCTTGATACTCAAACCAGAAAAAGGACTATTTGTAATAAAGGAAAATTACAGGTCAATCAATCTTACTTTTGAAAGAAAAATTAAAGATTCTACACAAGAAAGACAATATTGACATAAAAATCCAACATAACCAATTTGGTTTTAACCTAGAATTTCAAGGATGGTTTTATAGACACTTCTATGCCCACTTAATATCCATTCTTCTCTCCTTGCCAGCTAATATAAATGTTATTTACTCAGTAATTTCTCCTTTAATTTACCTTCCATATCTTCCCCTGCAAGGATACCATTTGACATAGTTATTTATGATAAAAGAGATATTATCAAATCTACCAGACCATTTGAGTGGTAACATTTTTCTCTCCCAATGAAAGGAGACAGAGAGTTTGAAAACACCCTTTTCCATCTATGCATTTCCTGAATGATGACATGATGTCTGGAGTTCTAGCAGCTACCTTGGGACAATTCAGTAAAATAACATGAGGATGAAATCCAATAAGCCAGAATGGCAGAAAGACAATGTGAAAATATGAAGAAAGCTTGGATCCCTGAGGCATGTTTAATAAATGAATCAGCCTTATCTACCAGTTACGTCTTAAGTATTTTTTTTCTTACATAAAAATAAGTTAAGTTGCTGTTGGTTTTGTTTTCTATTGATTTGCAACTGACAGCTCTCCAAAATGGTAAATTTTTTAACATGAATAAATGTTAATGATAGATAATAGACATAATGGATAAAACTCAGATGGTCATCATAATAGATGTAGAAAAAAAATTTAAAAAAGAACACCATTTTATAATTTTAAAAAATCAAAGTAGGGATCAAAAGAAACTTTTAAATTTGATAAAGAATATCAGCTTGAAACTTGAACCAAATATCATAATTATAGCAAAATATTTGAGGCATTCGCTTTAAAGTCATAAAGTGGATTTAAACACAATATAACACAGGTGGCAAGACTAGACTATGCCAAAATTGTAATACTGACTTATAAACATAGATGAGTACTGAATGGAGTACTAACTATTTTTTCCCAAAGTTTTGGCTGAAGTCTCAAAACAGTAAGAATATTAGAGAATCATACCAATATTCTAAAGAGATATACAGCTAGACACTAACATGCAGGACTTGCTTAAATATAACTAATCCTTTTCAAGTCCATTAAAAAGCAATCTTATTCCCTCATTCCATAGAAGAGATGTTCTAGATTATGCATGAATGTAACTATTTTTTCTTAGTACTCTCTATGCTCAAGGTGAAAGATTTTCTGGAGCTCCTTGCAAGGACAGGAAGTTGCCCATATTCCCAGTGTTTGTCATGACAGGCAGTACCACCTTGCTGCACAACTACAGGGGTTCATTCCTTCAACTTGTTCACTGCACATCCAATCCCATAAACTATAAACAAACTCACTCTGGAATGAATGAATGTGTTCTTTGTAGGTCAAACAGATATCATGATACACAACTGACATCACTTAATGTGATCTCACCAAGGAGAACTAGCTGTCTAAGGGAAGAGAACTAGCTCTGGAGAAAGATTTCCTGAAGGCAGGAGCTAAATATGGGTTAGAAGACACCACCAGAGAGTTAATATTAGGGAATTTCAGGATGTACATTCTCACGAAAGAAGTTTTGAAGAATCCATTAACAAGCCCGTGGAAGAGAGAAAATATGGATGCTTGCCACACTTTGACACATTGACAATGAAAGTCTGAAAATAATCCAACCTAGATGCAAAACACTCTATTCTCTAAACACTCTATTTTTCTCTCAGTTCAAGAAGATTCAGGATATCTAAAAAGAAGTAGACAACACAACAAAGCAGACATACAGAGCCCAGATTTTTATCTTTTCTTCCACAGTAAGATCACTAGCCTTGAACTGAACCTTAATGGAAGAGAAAAAAAAGAAGCTTGATTTAGACATAAATTTGAAGTTTTGGGTTAGATCGGACATTTTAATTCATGGAGAATTATGATAATTATCCAAAACAAACTTGTGTTTGTAAACGAGTGTGATCCCAAAGCCAGGAGACTTGAGTCTTCATTATCCAAAAACTGAGAAAAGAGATTTGACATATACATAAGAGTTAATGAAGAGAAGGGAAAAATAAAGCAAAATTTCGTTTGCATTCCAGTGAGTTCAGAAATATAAAAATCTGGAAAAATTTTAAGAAATTACAAATATTTTTAGAGACTTGAGATATTTTAACATGTTAATCTGTTGGTATGAATAAATAATGCTAGACTCAATTTATAAACAATGAAGCCAGAATCTAATTTTCCTAAGTCATCATCATCATGAGAGATAAAACAACACATATTTGTGTGATTCTTCATTTATTTTTATGTCTTCTAAATATTTTTGACAAGCTATCCATTCTGTCTGGTTTCTTATCTCATGTCTTCTATTCGCATTAAAGGATTATATCTACTTTGGGTTAAGATTTGGAGAATTAAGCCATCCATGGTCACCCAGAAATTTTTCCACATCTTGAGTAAATGTGGGAGACATTTGAAGCTAGTAGTAAGCACATGTCAGGGAGTTGGCATTCTCTTTCATAGCTCATCTTTTTAACCCTGTGAGATTAGAGGTTTGAAGTCTTTCAGACCTACTCTGACCAGATAGAACTACATTAATGGAATTTCCTTTTTTCCTACATGTGCTTGGCTATCCCAGAGGAAGGGGAAAAAATATCATTTATAAGAAATGTGGATTTTAGAACCATTATGATTAAATAAGCAAGTTAGGCAGAGCCTTATGCTACACATCAGTGACACAGAGATTATAAGTTTGGAAGCCATGTCTGCAGTTCTCAGAGTAAAGAAAAAAGCAAAGAGAAGGAAGAAGAAGGCAAGCAAGGAGAACGGAGATGGAGGGAGGAGAAGGAGATCATATACTGGCATTCTGATTATCCTAACTGAATGTTTGTGAATGACACAACTGAGTTTGTGCTACAAAATCATGTTTTTTCTGGTTTCTGAGTGTCACATGTTCAACTGAAAGGGTTAGGAGCATACCAAGATATATTAATCAAGAGTCCATCCAATTTGATAATAGATATTTAATTCTTTATCCAATTTCTAAAATTTACCCATCTGGTTAAATATAAGGTCAGAACCAAAGGATAAATTATTTTCACTCCTGGGATTTATGTTGGATATTTTCTGAGATCCACACCACCACCACCCCCCCACACACACCCCCACCCCCCGCCTCAGTTATCAGTTCTGTGCGAGAGGAGTGTATGGTGCTGGCTGAAAGCTGCAAAGACCTCCCTAGGTGGAAGAAATGAGTATTACCCGAGGGACAAGAACATAGCTTACAGTTAGATCATGACTGTGGAACAGCAGAGTCTCACTCATTTACAGTGACTGTTCAAATTTATGAGCTGAGATGTTTACATGTTGATATCAGCTCTGCCCTCATTGGTGGTTATCCTAGGATATTTGCAGGCTTTCCACTTCAAAGACATGTAGATAAATAATTCCTATCAGGACAGCTGGCATCATCCTTTAAATATCCCTTCACTGTCTTGGCCAATATATGTTTCTTCCTAACTTGTTCAATTCAGAACAACCCTATTATGGTCTTTAGTCTCTCTGTTCTATATGTCCAGTGGGATAAATAATGTGAAACACAACACAAACTCTTCCAAGAAGATTGTTCTATGTAAAACAGGTAAATCGCCATTGAGGGGCAATTAATATTCTATTTTTATTAACATTTAATATTGATTTCCAAGGAGATATTCATGCATTCCTTCATAATTAACCATATTCTCTTAATGTTAGAAAGCTGGAGTTTTTGAGAGTCCTTGGTTAACCAAAAAATAAATAATATTTATTTTAATACAAATTTTGTTTCACTTTGGAAGAAAATAAAGATTATGACATTTTCAATAGTTCAAAAGGACAAATTGTCCATTGGAATGAACAATGCATCATTTGTGTCTTTGAATAACTTTATTTCCCATCCCTATGTAACCCTTCATATTTGGAAGTTATTCACTAAAGCTGTGAATAATGATATCATTCATCTCCTGTCTGAATCAGATTTAATAATTAGTGTGACTTACATTTATTAAAGAGCATTCTACTTCCGTCACCAATTGCTGTTGCAGCTTCAGTATTGTCCTATTAAAAAAAAAAAAAAAAACACAGACTTTAACATCCTTTTGATCATCTTCCAACAGTGGTCAAATTACTTCATACTTGGCTGTATCTAGCACTTAAAAAACAAACTACACATTCAGATTTGTCATCTAATGTTTTATCTGAAAATGTGTATTCCAAATATAGTAGCAGGTTGCTAGTAGATCTAAAATGCCATCTTACTTCCAAATAGAAGACATGTGACTCGTCTTTGATTAATCAGATTCAGAAGTCAAGAATAGAGCTATAACAGGCTAGCCTCAAGCTCATTATCATTATATTAAGTCAGGAGATTAAGTAAAAAAAAAAAAAAAGGCTTTTTGTCTGTGAAAAATAAAGGGACAAACAAGATGTCTGATTTTCAAGTAGATAAAAGATCAAAATACTCAAGATATGGCCTTCATTCATTTGAAAATGAAATCCAAAGTATTATATTTTCACATTTCAGCATGTGTAAATACGACTGATTTAAAAACTCATTAATTTTATTTCTTCATATTTATGATCACTTTATCTGTAAAATATAAGCTATGTCTCTCTTGTGTACCAAGCACTACCTTAAAAGATTATTCTTTCCAAAATTGTGAGAGTTTACTCATGATACTTAATTAATATGGGAAGACTAGTCTCAGAGATTTTGCTATTGGTTTTTCAGTTCAAAGGAGTATTTTCTCAATCAAAAGTTTTCATGATTACTTTTCATATTTGGATATTGCTTTGTTATACCATCAGTAGAGTTTAGGACCTAATAAATACATAACTTATTTTAGAGTAGTGATCTTGTGACATTCTATAAGGGTCTGACATTAAGTAGTTTTAATGATATTATTAAACAAAGAAATGTTTGTTTTTTCTAGCCTAATTTATTTGTGATATTCATATTAAAAAATCTCCTTGGCCTCTGGAGAAAGTTACATATTTATCAGCTGCCTTCCTTAGGGCATAAAGCAAAACACAGAACTCCTGCCATTTCCCCAATCTAAGGAAAATCTGGTCATAAGCCAAATCATACTGAAGTGCTTGCTATATTTGGATCTTAGAATGTTTGCCAAATCTGTGACTAGCTTTAACTCTGTATGTTGTTCAGCCAAATGTCAACAATTATCATTTCATTACACTGAAAACTCTGGCTCTTAGCCTCCTCTTGCTATAGAACACATCCATGCTATTTAGAAAACTCATTTTATATAATTACGTGTCAGTGGGCACGGTTACTAAAATAACTAAATGTCACCCAAACACCATTTTTTGCACTCATCATGTTTTGTCTTTCAGTAGTATTAGAGATCGGTGTGAAAAATGCCCCCCTTTTAATAATGTGGAGATAAAGTAGGGAAATGTGCAAAGCTCCTAAGATTCCTGTTATCCTTTTTCTCAAGCTTGGAGTTAAAACACCCAGTGTTCAAGTACCATGGATAAGGTTTTAGACATACACCACAAATCCCAAAGACTTAAGTGGAGTAACCTGTGGGAGAACAAAAGGCTATGTGTATCTTTGTCCAAAAAGTAATTCTATTCTTCCAGGGAGGACCAATCTCTGGTCAAATACCGGCTTGGAAATGAGAAAGATTATAAAGATAAAGCATCCTTCTTGCCAGCCAGACCAGCTGATTCGATACTTCAGATTATTGGAGTAACATGTTAAGTACAAGACAACTCACAGCTTAAAATTTGGTGCAAAGCATCACTCTGTTTTCTATATTCATAAATAATGATTTTTTTTTTTTTTTTTTACAAAGTGTTACTTTAACATTTTAAAGCCATATGAACTTTCTTTACACCAGGCACTTTTCAGCCTAATTCCAAGTTTGGGACTCAAGCTGTTTATAAACCTTTCTTGAATGTCTGCAAAATTTTGATAGGATAACCTTACATATATTTGGATGGGGAGAGGGTGGGGATTTGTTTAGAAACATCAAAAACTAATGATGTATTGTATGGTGACTAACGTAACACAATAAAGAAGAAAGAAAGAAAATATATATTCTCAATCAGTCTTCAGTGAACTGATCCATCCAAAGGCTAAAAACACTGCTTTGTTCCATTCTGTTCCGGTATCTGGCTACTTTCTGTCATTGTTCTCTTCCTTCACTGCCCGTCCTTGTGCAGTTAATTGTGCTCTGGGCACATACTCTGAATAGTTGAAATGAAAAGTTCCATTTTAATTGTTTTGGCCCATGAGGTAATTTAATAGTGATCTTGGTAAATCCTAATACACTGGTTTTAACAGGGCAACACCCTAATAAACATACTTCCATGGAGCTTTGTTAAATAAGTCTGCAACAGTATGCTACTTGTTTCTAAAACCCTTTTCTATTTTACATTACACGGATGTGAGAAAATTGCCATTCTAACAATTATAATGAGTTCATGTGTCTACAGTCTCAGAACAAAACCAGATGTAACTCTTAGGTAAGTTTTTGTTAAGACCCCTTAAAAATGACTTGTTCCCCTCCTCCCCACCTCCAGCTTCACCCCACAGGTTCATTGTGGTGTAAGCAACTTGAATGTTGTTGATGTTTCGTAAGTATAAAATCCATGCAAGAAAGATGTATTAAATATCATTTGCATGGTTACTTGAATAGATTGCTAACAATATAGTTTTTAAAATTGTTATTACTCATTTATAGCTTTACTATTGCTTCTGCTCTTCTTAACCTAGAGATCGGGAAAATAAATTAAAAATATACTGCCAAAGGATTTCTCAGAAGCCCAGTTCATGCTTGATACAGTTGTCAAAATATTTTACTAAGCTTCCCATTATTATAGAGGTTTTCATAATACCTACTTTCTTAAAAAAGAATAAAAATGTCAGTAATTTGGACTTAAATAGTTACAGCTTTTTATTTTTATGTAATTTTAGATTTTCAGAAGAACGACAAAACCAGTATAAAGAAGTCTACTAAACCCTTCACCCAGATTCCCTTAATAACATCTTACACAATCATACAACTATTAAAACAAAGAACATAATTGTTATACTCTTATGTGAATTAAACTGCAAATACATTTGAATTTCACCAGTTTTGTCATCAATTCCCATCTCTTGTTCCTGGTTCCCATCTAGCATCCCACATTGTATTTACTTGTCATGTCCCATATATTTTCTTAATCCATGACAGTCCCTTAGTCTCCCCTTGGCTTTCATGACTTTGACGCTTTTTACTAGTACTGGTCAGTAACTTTATAGAATGTCTGTCAATTTGCATCTGCCAGATATTTCCTCACAATTTTACTGAGGTTATAAATTATTGGGAAGGGTGCATTGGGGGTAATATTCCCTTCTTTCTACATCATACCAGTGGCCCCATAATGTTGATGTTCAACATGCTCCAATCTTTTCTTGTTTGTTTCTTTGTTTTGAGTGCTTCCTTAATGTCTAGCACCACAAGATACTCCATGCTCATCATTATCCTTGACCATTCTGAGAATCATCCATGTCTCCAAGAAGTCCTGATTTGGTTTTTTAAAATTTTATTTAAATTCCAGTTAGTTAACATACAATGTAACACTAGTTTCAGATGTACAATTTAGTGACTCAACACTTCCATACACCACCCGCTGCTCATAAGTGTCCTCCTTAATCCCCATTACCTGTTTCGCCCACACCCCCCACCCACCTGTCCTCTGGCAACCATTACTTTGTTCTCTATAGTTAACAGTTTGATTTATTTTATTAAAAAAGGATATTTTCTATAATAACTGAGTGTTAAGTATACTTAACTGCTCAGAAGTGTCACTGCTTTTAGTGGCTCTCAATGAATAAAGACAGGAAATACGTGTATGTATTAATACTTGCATTTACATCTCTTTCTCTTGCTATCATTTATCATCTATTACCTATCATTTATCTATCATCTCTCACACACACACACACACATACACACACTCACACAAGCACACACACAATTCATTGCAGCACCACAGGGTTCATTCTAACTTCCCCTTTTATTTTTTATATCTTTTTGAGAAACCTGGCTCTCATTATCACATTGTACTTACGTATTTTTTCAACCATAATGTGAAAACAAAATAATTTAGGAATTTTATATCATGCACTAGAACAAGTATATGTGTATAGTTCACATTTTTTTTTGACATGCGATATGCAGTCAAAATACTGTGTTCTGAAGTTGCCATAAATTACTCTTTCCCATCCCCTTCAGTGCAGTTATATATTTCACTTGTAATACAATTCAATTATTTGTCAAAATTTATATTCCATCTCTTTACCACGGGCTGACTGTTACATTTTTAACATTTATGTGCAGTAGTAATTACTCTTTATAATTTAAACATAAATAATATCTATAATATATATTCTGTACTATATGCCATATAATATAAAGTATATAATATATATAATATAATTATAATATATAATATAAATTTTGACAAATGCATACAGTCACATATCTAACACCATTTCCAGAAGAGTTCTATCACCTCAAAATATTCTCAAGGTCCCTTTTTATCTTTAACCCTGCACCATATTTCTCTAAACTATTCCACCATTGTTTTTCTTTTTTTCTTTTTTATTTCTTTGGTCCCTATACTTTATCTTCTCCACAGTTTTATGTGAATGAAGTCATGAATCATGATGTACATAGCTTTTTAATTCTGTTTTTTTTTTAACTTAGCAAATGCACTTAAGATTCATCTGCATTTAGCCTGAATCAATAGTTGATGATTACTGTAACTATTATCTCCTTTGCCAAGGATTTTTAAGATAATTCAAATTTTCACATTGTAATAGTTTAGACTTGATATCACAGTAAAATTTAAAAAAAAAAATCCAGTATGCTCTAAATGTTTAAATGTGTGGCGCTTACTTTGTTGCAAATATATCAAAGAGAAGGTTCCTTGTTTCCATTTCATTTTCTGTCTCAGTTGTTGTTAGCGGAGGGAAAGTTAATAATTAGTAGTTAAACTGACATTTAGTAACTTGTATTTAGGAAGTATAGAACTGAGTATGAGGACAGTTATTTACTGAGATTTTCCTTAGTGTCCAAGGACTCTACAGAAATATGTGCATTTTAAGAGTATCCCTGAGACACCTGGATGGCTCAGTTGGTTAACTATCAAACTCTTGATCTTGGCTCAGGTATCAATCTCAGGGTTATGAGTTCAAGCCCTGCATTGGGTTCCACGCTAGACATAGAGACTACTGAAAAAAATAAATAAATAAATAAAATGGAGGCGCTTAGGTGGCTCAGTCAGTTAAGCATCCAACTCTTGATTCAGGCTCAGTTCACGATTTCAGGGTTGTGAGATTGAGTCCCACATGAGGCTCCATGCTGAGTGTGGACCCTGCTTGGGATTCCAAAGGCTGGATTCAAATCCTTACTTCCAGTGCATGCCACCCATATAATCTTGTGTCTCAACTTTCTCATCTGTAAGATGGGATGGCAATAATATCTACATCACAAAGGTTGTTTTGAATATTAAACAAGATGCAAATTTCAAAGTGCTTAGCACAGTACTTGGCACCTGGTAAGTGTGTAATGAATGTTAAAAATACGTATATATCTATTTATCTCCCCCCAAAAATTCCCTCCTCTTAAATGTGTTTGCCATATGACTAACCAGAACTAGCTAATAAATTCAGATGTCTACTGAAAGGGGAGGGAGAGGATCTTGCTGAATATCATCCCCTGTCACATTGTGACCAGAGAAGACTCTCTAGACAGTAATTCATGAGAATGTTCCTATTTTATCTAAAATTCCAAAGAATGGGGTCATAAGAGAAGTTCCTAAATATGCCAGTATTTGCATTTATGTTTATAAATGACTTATAATGTAGTAACAGGTACAGGTATATAGAAATAAATAGAAGATAGAACAAAGACAAATCCTTTTATATTATAAATTGGACTTACATTTGTTATTGACAATCATGTTCAATCTTTTGTAGGTTGTAATAATTCTTCCTCTGCAACATCTCTCCTATCTCATAATGACAAGCAATGAATGCACAAAATAAAGACCAACAACTGCCTCTTAATTAACTACTTATGAAGCATTTCACATTCATTATCTTATTTAGTATCTTAACATACACATTCACACAGACCCACAAACATATTCACACATACAAACCTTGTAAGCTAAGAACGACTATCTTATATTACCTTTCTAAAGGCTTTCCTGAATTTATTATGTTAGGGATACATACAATGTTAGATAGAGGGGTTATTATAGAATATCTAGAGGAACATTCAAGTCAGGTTGTGGCAGTCAGGGAAGGTTACCGGGGAAAAGAAATGCATAATCTAAATTTTGAAGACCACATAGGAAATAAGTAGGTGGTAAAAGAAGGCAAGGCATTTCCTTTGCAAGAAACAGCTGCTGTAGGGAAGCAAGGGCAAAAATGAACTATTGGTATTTCATCAAGATCAAAAGCTTTTTTGCACAGCAAAGGAAACAGTTAACAAAACCAAAAGACAACTGACAGAATGGGAGAAAATATTTGCAAACAACATATCAGATAAAGGGCTAGAATCCAAAATCTATAAAGAACTTATCAAACTCAACACCTGAAGAACAAATAATCCAATCAAGAAAAGGGCAGAAGACATGAACAGACATCTCTGCAAAGAAGGCATCTAGATGGCAACAGACAAATGAAAAAATGCTCCACATCACTTGGCATCAGGGAAATACAAATCAAAACCACAATGATATACTACCTCACACCAGTCAGAATGGCTAAAATTAACAAGTCAGGAAATGACAGATGCTGGTGAGGATGCGGAGAAAGGGGACCCTCCTACACTGTTGGTGGGAATGCAAGCTGGTGCAACCACTCTGGAAAACAGCATGGAGGTTCCTCAAAATGTTGAAAATAGAACTACCCTATGACCCAGCAATTGCACTACTGGGTATTTACCCTAAAGATACAAAGTAGTGATCCGAAGGGACACGTGCACCTGAATGTTTATAGCAGCAATGTCCACAATAGCCAAACCATGGAAAGAACCTAGATGTCCATTAACAGATGAATGGATAAAGAAGAAGTGGTATATATATACAATGGAATACTATGCAGCTATCAAAAGAAATGAAATCTTGCCATTTGTGGCAACATGGATGGAGCTAGAGGGTATTATGCTTAGCGAAATAAGTCAATCAGAGAAAGACAACTATCATATGATCTCCCTGATATGAGGAAGTGGAGATGCAATGTGGTGGGTTTGTGGGGTAGGAAAAGAATAAATGAAAGAAGATGGGATCGGGAGGGAGACAAACCATAAAAGACTCTTAATCTCACAAAACAAACTGAGAGTTGTTGGGGGGCGGGGGGTCGGGAGAGGGTGGTGGGGTTATGGACATTGGGACGGTATGTGCTATGGTGAGTGCTGTGAAATGCATAAACCTGGCAATTCACAGACCTGTACCCCTGGGGATAAAAACACATTATATGCTTATAAAAAATTTTAAAAAATTAATTAAAAAACATAAGAAACAGCTACTATAAAACACAAAAGCATGGTTCACATGAGAGATTTTGGAACTGTAAAGTGGTTTGGTTAACTAAAGAGAAGGATAGGCATGGAATGGTGAGAGCCTATGTTGGAAAGGTAGTAAGAAACTAGATAACAAAACTTAAAATAAATGTCAAAGCTTTAACCTAAAACTTTGGAGAGGTATGAGCAAATGTCAAGCCTGGGAATAACATGGTCATAATTTTAGAAATATCATTTTAAAAATAGTGTAGAGGGTCGATTAGTCATGGGTTATAGGAGGAGATAAGACCAATGGCCAAATAAAAGGCCATTGCAGTGCTGCAGATTTAAGCAATGAGTGTCTTCATCCAGGAACTATTTGTGAGGCTGTAATGAACTGAGGAGAGCAAAGCAGCCTGACTTAGAGGTATGGTTAGGAGGTGAGGATTTAAAAAACCATGAATTTAGGAAAGCATGGATGTCTCTGGTGTGGTCTTGTAAGTACATGGGTATCTCACACATGCTAACACTGATAAAAGAGAAAGCAAATGCAAAAATATATATAGCACATTTTATTTAGACTGTTCTGAATTTCACAAAGCTATTTGGTGGGAATTTGAACATATTGGTCAAGGGCTGAGCACAGAGGTGTGAGGTGGAAATAAAAAGTTGACATTCATTAACATATGCATAGAATATGGAGTAAAACATTCGAATGAGTTTACTTAGGTAACTGCCTACCTAGAGGGACAGGGCACTGTAGGTGAGGGTGCAAATGAGGAACAAAGAAAGGGAAGACCAGGTGGGAGCAGAAAATAAAGGCGGGTGGGGGGGGATGGAAAAAGAACAAGAGAGAGTAGCAGCAGCAGCAGCAGCAGCAGCCTGGATACCAAAGAGGAAAAGGGTTATAGGAAGAAGAAAGGGCTGAACTTTATAAGTTACCGATAATTTCAGTCAGAAAGAATGAAAGAATATTCATTGTGTTGACACTATGAAGTCACTGAAGGATTTACAAAGAGCCTTTATTGACCAGTGGCTGGTATCACAGACTGCATTGTGACCCAGACACTTGTATGTTGAAGTTCTAATCTCCAGGACCTCAAAATCATCTCCAAAATAATCCCCAGGACCTCAAACATCAAAAAATGGTTTAATTACCATTAGAAAGGTAATTAAGGTTAAATGAGGTGTTTAGGGTGGGCCCTAATCCTATCTGACTGGTGTCCATATAAGAAGAGGATATTTGGATCCTCAGAGAGACACTATTAAGAGTCTGCAGACAGGAAAAACCATGCAAGGACACAGCAAGAAAACAGCCCTCTAAAGCCAAGGAGAGACCTCAGAAGAAACCAAACCTGCCAAGCACGATCTCAGACTTCGAGCCTCAAAACTATGAGGAAATAAATTTGTGTCATTTATGCCATCGAGTCTGTGGTCCTTTTTTATGGCAGTCGTAGAAACTAGTACAGCTGGGAAGAAAAGTCGTTTTACCAAATTAGAGGGTAGAAAGAGGTAACAATAAACGTGAATGTCTCTTATAAGCCTTATAGTTAAAGGGTTAAACTAGGGAAGAGAAATTTGCAGTAAGGAAAAGCTTTAAGTTTAGTTGGTTTTGTTTTGTTTAAGCTAGGAGACAAACTGACATATTCATAAACTAAGGGGAAGAAGAGGAGGAATCTTTCAGGAATAAAGAAATTATTTAGGCCAAGTCTCTAAGGAAATTCAACAAGAGGGAGATCACTCACTCATTTACTCATTTTGGAACAACATATTAGTGAGTATCTTATTAGTGTCACATAGATAGCACTAGGAGTCATGGTGCGGCTACAAAGATGATTATGTAAGACATAGATAATTTCCTTCAAAGAGCTTGCTTTATCAGAGAGAAAACACAGTAGTATTAAGGAGAAGTATAAGGCATATTAGGGTAGAACGAACTAACCATATGAAAGAAGTATCTACCTGAGTTAATTGTAGTCTGGGCGTTTGCTTGGAGTAGGCTACGCATGACCTGACTCTTCAAGGACAAAAGGAATTATTTAGTAAAAGAAGGAAGGATGTGGTTAATAAGAAAATGACAAAACAGGTTGAGGAGTCTTTTCAAAAGCAGGGAGGCAAAAAATAGCATAGAATAATACTGTTGAGGAGATACACTCATCTTTAATTCACATTGACTGATCTCCTTATACACTAACTAGGATGTATATAGATTAGCTGAACTAATAGGTGTGTGTATGTGTGAACTTAATAACTATGCTGTAATTTTATAACAACTCAATCTGTTGCAGAGCAAAACAGCACAAACAAGATCCATGTTGCATTAGGTCCAGAGTATTTAGTTGCTGGGTTATCACAAATGTATTCATTTCCTGTTGGTTCTGAGACACAAAACTTAGTGGCTTTAAAAATGCAAATGTATTATTTTATAGTTGTGGAGGTCAGAAGCCTGAAATGGTCTTAAAGGACTAAAATCAATGGTAATCAGGATTGCAGTCCTTTCTGGAGGCTTTAGGAAGAAGCCATTACTTCAACTTTTCCAGTGTCTAGAGACTGCCCAAATTTCTTGGCTCATGACCCTCTTTCATCTTCAAAGCCAGCAGTGGCCTATCAAGTCTTTCATACTGCATTACGCTGATAGTAGCCCCTCTGACTCCTTCCAAATTTAAAGACTTTTCTGATTACATTGAACCCACCTGGATTGTCTGGGAAATTTTCCTAAAGTTGCTCAATGGCAACTTTAATTCCATCTTTACCTTAATCCTGGTGGCCATGTAAACAAAAAAAACAAACAAAAAAAAACCCAAAAAAACAAAAAACAAAAAACAAAAAAAAAAAACAACAACAACATACTCAAAGGTTCTAAAAAATAAAATAAAATTTAAATTAAAAATTAAAAAAAAAGTTTCCAGAAAGTAAGGACTACTTTGGAAAGCAGTTGTTCTCACCACAATGCAACCAATGGTCCTGGAATGTGGACATTTCTGGGAGACCATTACTCTGCCCACCATAATTTACAGTCTAGTCTCCAAAGATTTGCAAGCAGTCCACAAGCAAAATATATGCATTTTATTTTGCCATTCCTCCAAAACCTCAATAAATTATAAGTCAACTCAGAGTTTTAAATCTCATCTACTTCTTATCAACTCTGCTGCAGTTGACTCTTGAATGACATGGGTTTGAACTGCATACATCCACTTAGATATTTTTTCTATAAATACAGATCAGTACGATAAATGTCTTTTCTCTTCCTTATGGTTCCCTTAAGAACATTTTATTTTCTCTAACTTGCTTTATTATAAGAACAGGATTCTGGTCAATGGTAGGCCACTAGTGGCTAAGTTTTTGGAGAGTCTGAAGTTTTATACGAAGTTTCAGCTCTGTGTGTGTGTGTGTGTGTGTGTGTGTGTGTGTGTGTGACAATGGCAGGGGGGACGTTGGTACTCCTAACCCCTGTGTTGTTCAAGGGTCAGTTGTATATAGAGTAAACATTACAAGGGAAAAAAAGAGGAAATATGGGACTACTTGCAATTAAATGACAACAGTTTTGATGAATTTCAAGGATACATTTAGTTCAGATCTCAAAACTGGTGTTAAGAACATCAAGTCCATAAGTGGGGATAGAAAAGACTGGAAAAGAGAAAGGAGAAGTAAAGCCTACTAGTATCCCCTAAGGACATGTTTCTTTTAATATGGCCATTTTTATGATGGGATTACTTTGAAAATGATCATTATAATAAATTCCTAGATTAATGTTGGATATAGGTGGCCATTTCCCATCATGAATGGTATCACAACAATGGTGTGCACCTTTATAGAAATGTAATAGAATAACTCTAGGTTATGGGTGTACACATAGAATTTTATCACAGCAACTAGCATTTGCATCAGCCTCACAACATCACCCTACCCAGGAAGTGACCTGATCGAATATTTCCCATCAAGCTTTTCTCAGGTTTTTTTTTTTTTTTTTTTGCGTCATTGTTTGTTATACTTATGACTCTATGGCATTCAGTTATACACTCTGCTGCCAGTTCAGTTATAGTTACATTTTTAAAGTGCCTACCATTTGTGAAAGGATATTTTGAGGTAATAACCAAAAAATGAATGCTATTTAAAATAATATTGCTTGGCTATAGAAGGAGATTGATTACCTGACAAGGATTTCAGATATTGCCTAGGTGAACAGATAGACCATTAAAGAAAAATCAAAACAAAACAAAAACCTTCAGTTGGATATTCTTTACTGTTTTGTTGAAGATTTGTTGACCATAGAGCCGTGGGTCCATTTCTGCAGTTTCTACTTTGTTCCATTCATCTATGTGTCTGTTTTGTGCCAAAAAACAATAAAGAACATCTGATGGAAACAAGACAGTCTCTTCAACAAGTGATATTGTGAAAACTGGACAACAACATGGAGAAGAATGAAACTAGACACAGTACACAGTACACAATAATAAATTCAAAATCATTGAAATACATAAATATGAGATAGGAAACCTTCAAAATCCTAGAGAAGAACACAGACAGCAACCTCTTTGACATTGGCTGTAACAACTTTTTACTAGAAACATTTCTGGAGGCAAGGGATACAAAAGCAAAAATGAAGAACTGGGACTTTGAGATTAAAAAGCTCTGCACAGTGAAGGAAACCATCAACAAAACTAAAAGGCAACCAATGGAATGGCAGAAGGTATTTGCAAAGATTGTATCTGATCAAAGGTTAGTATCCAAAATATATAAAGAACTTATAAAACTCAACACACCAAAATCAAATAATTCAGTTAAGAAATGGGCAGAAGACATAAATAGACATTTTTCTGAAGAAGACATCGAGATGGCTAACAGATACATTGAAAGATGCTCAACATCACTCATCATGAGGAAAATAAAGATCAAAACCACAATGAGATATCACCTCACACCAGTCAGAATAGCTAAAATTAGCAACTCAGGAAACAATAAATGTTGGCAGGGATGTGGAGAAAGGGGACCCTCTTACAAAGTTAGTAGGAATGTAAACCGGTGCAGCTACTCTAAGGAATAGTATGGAGTTTCCTCAAAGAGTTAAAAATTGAACTACCTTATGATTCAGCAATTGCATGACTAGGTACAAAAATACTGATTCAAAGGGATACCTGCACCCCAGTGTTTATAGCAGCATTATCAACAATGTTTGGATTCTTCTACAAAGCAGATTTGTCTCTACATTTTATTAACTTATTCAGGTAAGTATTGATATCCATAGGAACTCAGATATTTATTTTATACCTTGGACTATGGTCTCATTCTATTTTTTTTTTTTCCCATTGTTTCAGCTTTGGACACGGGGAACACTTTCATTAGGTTCCTCTGTCCTTTTGTCATATCTCCATCAATGTGGGCTTTCCTTTCCTTTCTTTTCATTTTTTTTCTTTCTTTCATTCTGTGTTTCTTCACACTTCCTGGCATTACAAGATACATCTCCAGACTCAGATTTATTTTATTTAAAGGCATATTATTAAATAGCGGAATGGTGCTCACTTTATGTTTCTATTTTTGGAAAATTAATAGAAGTTATATATATTTATAACTTACATATCAAATGTTAACAGTAGTTATGCTCTCTCTGAGTAATGGGAGTATCATTGATTTTTTTTCCTTTTTTTTCTTTTTTTTAGATTTTATTTATTATTTATTTGACAGAGAGAGAGGGAGAGATCACAAGTAGGCAGAGAGGCAGGCAGAGAGAGAGAGGAGGAAGCAGGCTCCCTGCCAAGCAGAGAGCCCGATGTGGGGCTCGATCCCAGGACCCTGACATCACTACCTGAGCCGAAGGCAGAGGTTTAACCCACTGAGACACCCAGGCGCCCCTATCATTGATTTTCTTTTTTCTTTTTTGCATATCTATTTATTTTTATTATCATATATTTAAAAATCAATAGTATTGGGTGATCAAAATGGGAATAAAAATAGGCTGAAGGCAATAATCCCTTTTTTTGTAAAGGAATGAAGCATGTGTCTCCTGGATGGTCAGGACACGGAGCCAGATTTGAAGAGTTGCAGCTGCCCTCTACTGGTCAACACTGCAGACCCTCCTGGAGACAAGGGCCAGTGTGCTTTAAGAAAGCAAGCCTGGGGGCACCTGGGTGGCTCAGTGGGTTAAAGCCTCTGCCTTCGGCTCAGGTCATGATCCCAGGGTCCTGGGATCGAGCCCCGCATCGGGCTCTCTGCTCAGTGGGGAGCCTGCTTCCCCCTCTCTCTCTGCCTGCCTCTCTGTCTACTTGTGATCTCTGTCTGTCAGATAAATAAATAAAATCTTAAAAAAAAAAGAAAAAAGAAAGCAAGTCTGTCACTTTCTGGGTAATGACAGTTCAGATACCTCAGGAGTTAAAAAAACATTTGAGCTTCTGCTACAGAACCCATAGCAGACTGAGCAGAGGGGTATTTGAGGGGTCACAATGTGAACTTAAGAATCACCTCCCATCAATGTGAAGTTCGCGCTGTGGACTGTGAGCAGAAATGGATATGTGTGAGAACAGGCCCAGAAAAATATCATCCGTGCTGACTCGCCAATATCGAACCTCCTGAGTCTGATCTAAAGAAAATATCTTCTTGGTTGAGAATATTTGGTCCATGACCTCTCTGCTGAGAATATGATCATGTCTGTTACAGAGTTTACATAAATAATATTAAGTCTTTTCATTGGAAAAATACAAAGGGAGAAAAAAAAAACCTATTTTATGTACTACTCAATGAAGTTTAAACTGTCTAGTGTGAACTTGTGATGAAGGTCAGAAGTTTAATAAGTGGCTTAGCCAAGAGAGAAATTCATGACCTCAGTAAATAATTATTGAGCACATATTCTCCTATGTCCTAGATGCTGCTCGAAGGAGCTGCTTGAAATACTCAGCAAAGACCAAAAAGCTCTCGGCTCCTGTTGTGTGCAGTGGTGAATAAGGACAGACAACTGACAGTAAACATGGTAAGTAGTGATTCTATTGGTAGGCAAAATGAAAACTGCAGTAGAGCGAGGGTGTTAGGGAGGGTCAGGGTGAGGGTGAGGACAGGTTACTGTATTAAATAGAGGAATCAATATAGGTCTGTTTGAGAAGGTGAGGTTTGAGTAAATATGAGCGGATGAATGAGTGAATGGATGAATGGGTGGGTGAGTGAATGAATGAAGAAAGAAATTTTAATTTTTTTTTGATTGTCGTCTTTTTTTATAAAAAAACTGCAGTTAATTACAATTGTTCCTTAAATACAATGCAGACCTTTCATTTTTATTTGTTTTTCAGTGCAGACCTTTTCTATGTGGCTTCTAAGGATTCTAGCCTCCAAGAGTTCCAACCTCAGCTAAGTTCTCCAGCTACACTTTTCACCACCAACATCTGTTTATTCTGTGCCAGTTACTCTGGGTTTATTTCTTTAATCCTCAAGCTCATTCCCACCTCTGAATCTGAACATTATCTATTTCCTTGGTCTGGATCCCTCCCCCCCACTATTAACCCCTCTGCCCCATATCCATATTTCAATTCTCAATTTAAATGCCATTCCCTCAAATACACTCTTCCTTGATCCCCCAGATTCCCCAAATGAATACCTCCCAGTATTTCTTCTCCTAATTCTTATCACAATTATTCTGGAATACAGATTGGTTGAATGTTTGCCTCCTTCCACCGCTTGGCCATCCTTCACTGCGGGGCTGTACGGTTCCTGATTATCTTCAGGGTCGATGTTCTTCCTAATGCCTAATATATTTTGTCCATAATAGTTGCTTAATAAAAATCTGTTAAACAAATGAATGAAAGAACCTGTTGGTGGCTTTTCTTTTTTCTTACATAGGTAATCTTGGTTACCTGAACTGTTAAGAGGAAACTCTTACAAGGTATCCTTTAAGAATATAAAATTTTCCAGTGCCTTCCCTTTTATCAGCCAAATTTAAATCCTGGAGGCAAGAAGTCAGACATGTCAGAGGCAGAGATACCTGAATCAAGAAGTTTGTCTGTATTATCTTGGAAAGTTGTATTTAAATGTGTTCTGTACTTTACATCATGAACAGTGATGGGATTGTAAGAAAGGAATAGGTGGATATTTTGATTATGGCAATGGTTATTTTGGTATCAGTCTCAAAGCCGAAGAAAGAAACAAAGAAATCAGTGGAGAGAATCCCAGGTCAGCTCATCTGTGTTGCCAGAAGAGTCAAGTTTCCTAAATTACTTTGAAACCTCACAGAGACCCATAAATGAAAGGATAAGTACTTAGGCTGTTGCACAGAAAATTCATTTAAAAGGGCATATTTTTAGGGCAATGGTTCTCAATGCTAACTACACTTTGGACTCACTAGAAGAATTTTTATAAAATGCATATGATCTTATATCGATTACAACAGAATCTCTAGGAGCAAGACCTTGGCATTGATATGTACTTTTAAATTCACTAGGTATTTTTAATATAAAGCCTATTTTGAGGGTCATTAATTTAAGTAAAGATAACTTACTCTACTAATATATAAAAATATCTATGTGGGTAATATATATATATATTAATTTAGCTTAAATGAAAAATAGAAATATAATAATACTATAAAATAATATTATACATAGAAAATATAAGTAATAAGTATAATTCTATGTAATTATAAATATAAAAATGTAAAAATAATATTATACAATATAATAATTATTTATAAATGAATATACATGTACATTAAATTAAACTAAGTGTCAGATTCTTTCTAGCTTGCCTGGTCAGAAAAAGAGATTTTTGATAAGGGTAGAGAGGACTTTTGTTGGAAGAAAAGTTCTGAAACACCCTATCTCAGTTGGGTAATGAATGGCTGAGAAGGGTTGAAAGAACTTCTAAGAAGTTAGAAATCAAAACCAGGATGGGGGAAAACATGGATAGGATGGTTATAAAAAACAAACAAACAAACAAACAAAAAACAACAAACAAACAAACAAAAAAACTTGAAAATAGAATTAACAAAGGGTTAATTCCAACTGCATCTAGGTATGCTCTAAACTCTAGAAGGAATGGAGATTAAAAGGACCAGTGGCTGAGAAGGAATACAGTCCCCAGATGCTCTGAAAAAGCAGGAACTAAAACTTGTATGAGAATCTGTTTGGGAGAAGCAGTCCCTGGGGTCAAGATCATCAAGTACAAAGTTCTTAAATTTCTCATGAACAGAAGTGACTTTGAACCATTTGTGGATAATAGGAATGGAAATAAGCATGCAAGATTGGGAAGCTGGTTTTAGTAAATCTCTGCTTGACTTAATCTATAATCTTCAGAGAGATTTTCATCAGTTTAGTTGACTTCAGCAAATGTTTGACTTTCACCTTAATATATATTGCTTATTCCTAATCTAGATTCTGACCAAAACTTATTTCCAAAAGGACCTTTCTATTACTTAAGTCCAAAGTGTTTAAACATTATTTCAGCCTTGAAGCATCCTGTATGTTTTCTATATCAGTAATTACAAGGGGGCAAAGAGAATTAAGAACATACTCAGTACATGAGGAACAAAGATGGTAATGCATCGTTCATATTCAGGCTATAAACCTGAATTTGAGATTGTCTAACTGCAGTGCATAACTAGTCATTTAGATGAATAAGATACAGTTCTGTTGTACTTGGCAATATTGGGAGCATCCACACACAGCTCTTAATCTTGAGCAAATACTTTCGTGGATAACAAATGACTTGTTCCTCATGTCCATTCAACAAAGTTAAATCCAAGTTTGGCTTTATAACTGCAATTGAGGATAAGGCATGGCAAGTTCTCCCTGATATCTTCTGTTATTAAATGTTGTGTATGAAAGGAACATATATTGGAAAGGAGAAATGAACATGATAATCTAATTTTACATAAGTCAGACTTTCTAGTTTGCCCATAAGCATCTGGCTGCGGAGGTCAGACCACCACAAAGCCTGTCAAGAAAATGCTTCTACTATGAGAAAGAGCAGTGCTGTGTGATTTAGAGCACAAATGGTGTTTCTTCCCCTTAGTTAAGACTAGCTTTCTTTAAAACTGGGGAATCAACCAGCTATACTAGAAGTATTCATTTTGATAGTGGAATGTTAAAATGAACCAGAACTTGGAAAAGAGGCTAATGGTAATTTGAATTCTAGAGAAAATAATTTTCAAGACTTTTATTTTATGCAAATCTCTGCCCATTTCTGAACTTGTTATTATTATCTTTTTGGCAGAGATGATGGAAAAGAGAGTAGAAAAATCGTGTGTGTATGTGTGTGTGTATGTGAGTGTGTGTGTAATAGGTGAGAGAAAGGTCAGATGATATAAATATTGTAATTGGTGACATCCAGGGATGCTTGAAAGTTTAGGAGCCTTGCTATGCCAGACAGCAGGTAGTTCAAGCCATGGATGTTGAGTTTACAGAGAACATGACTACAGAGTACTACATCTCACCTTTCAAAAGTTTGTCCTTAAAGGAGATCTTGCTGAAAGAATTGTAAGAAGGCCCATCATCTGGGTGTATTAGAATCCGTGTTTAGGAAGTACATGAGGATTTCATTCTAGTGCTTCAACCCTGACCAAAAGTGTTAAAGATTTCTGTTAACTGTTGGTTAGAAAAAGACTGAAGCATTGCACAAACTCAAGGCCATCATTAGAATTTAATCTTGCCTAATTCTGTATGAGAGACTTTTGGGTTTTGTGTCCTGGGTTCCTGAGACTTGATGATTCACTAGAAGAAATAACAGTACTCAGAAATTGTTATACTCATAGTTATGATTTATTATAAAGAAAGGATAAGGAGTAAAATTAGCAAAGGGAAAAGTCACAGACTGAAGTTAAGAAGAAATCACATGTAAGCTTTTATTGACTGAGTTTATATCCCCAATTTAATATATATTCCAAATAATCTTAGATAATTTACTTAAATTTTTTCTGCCCCAACTGTTTCATTAGTAAACTGTAAGCAATAATGGTACACACCTCATGGGGCTTTTTTTTAAATTTTTAAAAGATTTTTATTTATTCATTTGACAGAGAGAGGGATCACAAGTAGTCAGAGAGATGGGCAGAGAGAGGGGAAGCAGGCTTCCTGCTGAGCAGAGAGCCCAATGTGGGAATCGATCCCAGGACCCTGAGATCATGACCTGAGCTGAAGGCAGAGGCTTAACCCACTGAGCCACCCAAGTGTCCCTCATGGCTTTTATAAGGAGTAAATATTCTGGTATATATAAATCATTGTACTAATAATGTAATAATATAATACATGAAATCAGAATGCACTGGAGGAAAAAAATGATATTGTAGGATGTACAGTCTACACTGAAGGCCTTTAAGTCTTTTTTTTTTTAAGATTTTATTTATTTATTTGACAGACAGAGATCACAAGTAGGCAGAGAGGCAGGCAGAGAGAGAGGAGGAAGCAGACTCCCTGTGGAGCAGAGAGCCCGATGAGGGGCTCGATCCCAGGACCCTGGGATCATGACCTGAACCGAAGGCAGAGGCTTTAACCCACTGAGCCACCCAGGTGCTCCAAGGCCTTTAAGTCTTAAACTCAGTTGATGTGTGAAGAATTTTAACACAGCATTCAACACAATTCAAGGAGAATCTCAAATATTAAGAGTCTTTTATTCCAAACACTGACCCACCTGCTTCCACTTTGAGATAAGGGGTCTTAACACCAATGGTTCCTTAGTGGCTGACCACCGTTGCCAAGCATCTTGCTTTGCCTACTTCACTAGGACTTCATTTTCTTTCCACCACACCTGACCACTTAAGGTCATGAGCCTCCACCTATAGCTTCAGAGGATGACAATAATATTTACTTATCTTAATGTCTTATTTTAACAATCAACTCAGATATTTTATGCCTTAAACATTGTTGGCTTCAAGTAACAAATTATTTTAAAGATTTCATTTATTTGAGAGACAGACTGTGACAGAGAGCATAAGTGGGGAGGAGGGAGAAAAGCAGGCTCCCCACTGAGCAGGGAGCCCGGTGAGGGGCTCCATCCCAGGACCCTAGGATCATGACCTGAGCCGAAGACAGATGCTTAATTGACTGAGCTATTCAGGTGCCCCTCAAGTAACAAAATTATCACCAGGATTCTGCTCAGAAGAAACTATCTTTATAACCAATTTAACTATTAAACTGGAATAGCTCATCACTGGCAATACACAGAATAAATTAATTTGTTTATAATTAATCAGTGCAAATTAATTTGTTTATATTATCTTCGTATTAAAATCATCTCTAAAATTACTTTCCTGGGGAAGCTTTTCAAAGTATTCTGCCTGGGGCAAAATGCCCCTTTGGAAATACAGTCTCAGGATAAGTTGTAGGACCCAAAGTGTCCCTGAGGAAAGTGCTGAGTCTGGAAGATGAGAATTTATGTCCACCACAGGTGGGAATCAGGAAGGAAGAAGAAATAAAGAGAAAAAGGAAAAGACTAAATGGAGATAAAGTCTGTGTAGTGTGGAGGTGGTGGTCCCAGGAGATATTGAAGATCAAAGGAAATGTGGGCATGGATGCTAGAAGTCACTGCTATAAACTAAATGTTTGTGTCTCCCTCCCACCCCCACAAATACATATGTTGAAACCCTAATCTCCAATGTGATGATATTTTGAGATGGGGCCTTTGGGGGGTAATGAGGCAATGAGAGGGGAGCCCTCATGATGGATGAGTGACTAAAACATAAGAAAAGGAAGTAGAGAGCTTGTTTCCTCAAGTTCTCTCTCCCTGCCACAAGAGGATATACCGAGAAGGTCACCATCTGTGACCCAGGAGAAGGGCTCTCATCAAGAACCCAACCATTTTGGCACCTGATCGTAGACATCCAGGCTCCAAAACCATCATCAATAAATGTTTGTTGTTTAATCCACCCAGTCTACAAAAATTTGTGATAGTAGCCCAGATCAGCTAAGACAGATGTTCTCTAATTAAAGCAGCCTCTTTCTGCACTATAGGGAAGAGGTTTCTTATTGCATAAGGCACCCAGTTGCAGGATCAAGTAAATAGTACACATATTCATTAAAAGTGATTACCTGGGCTGAGTTGGTCCTTAGACCTGCTGGACCAATTTTGGTTCATAGAGCATGAATCTGGAGAATTATCTTGTTCATTTCTTTAAGAATTAAGTAGTTGACTAAAAGTTGGCCCCTATTTATCACCATTGAGATATGATATTTTCTAAGGTATTTTCTCATTCCCAATTGTTTTCCCTAGGCCTCTGCTGCTTGTTAAAGATATAAGAGCTACATCAGTTCCCAAGCCTCATCTCATGACACCACTGTCCAACCTCCCTGTGGAATGGCCTAGACAACATAATGGTCTTTTTCTTACCCACTGTGATAGAAGCTATATCAAGTCCAATGCCCAGTACAAAGCTTCATAAATCCAGGGTGAAATTTGCCTTCATTAGGATTAGGTAACGTAATGCAACAGTGTTACAGATTTCAAACTGTTGGGATAAAATTAGCTTAATAAAAATCAGGAGAAATGGAAGAGCCAACATATTATTTCCTCACATTTACTCACCATCTGAACCCTCATCTACCTCAAGAAGTCATCTTCAGGAAACTATTTCTATTAGCCTCTCCACAGACATCCCACCTCATCCAGGAACCAGCTGTGTTTTTTTATGGCCAGCTTAATAAGGGGCCACATTGAATGTGAGCCCCCCCACCACAACCTGATGACCTGGTATTGCACCCCTTCCTAAAATGTTACTACATAAACTTTGCTTCAGGTTCTATTTTTTGGGGGGAAGCTTTGACTCATCATCTTTCTACCACAACCCAGACACAGATGGCTTGCCAAGTAGTTTGTTTATTTCATTGATGTCAGCAAGAGCAGATGTTCATGTCCAACTATGTTGATTCCTTCCTTTAGTCTATCTTGGAAGCAGCTAAGAATTTCTGTTCTTGAGCCTCTCTTTCAATTTGGGACACACATCAAGATGCAGCTGTTGAACTCGTAGATGCACTTCTGTGAGCCTGCCAGATGGTGCATTCCATTCTACAAGAATTATTGGGATGTGTAGTCCACACACCAGCCAAGAGCATAGCTTAATATCCCCACAGTGGTGTAGGATGGCATGAATGTAAGCATCTATTTTATTTTTCCTGAGAGTCATGTATTTTATTTTTCATGATCAAATTTCAAAATCATTCCAAGGGTACTAGAAGCAGGAAGTAGTACCTTTATATAGTCCATGCCAGAGATAGATGTTGGCTTTCCACAAAGACTTGGAGCTATACAAAGGGAGCCTGAGGGTTCTGATGAATTGACTCTGAATAACTGAGAGGAGAAGCATTAATAACATATTGAAGACTTGGAGTGTCTCTGAAAGTTTCAAGTCCACTGGGAACCTCATGTGAACTCATTTGGAAAAAAAAAAAATCTTTTCAAATGTAATTAGTCAAGGACCTTGAAGGAAAATCATCCTGGACTTACTGTGAGCCCTAAATCCAAAGACTCATGTCCTTATAAGAATAGGAAAGGTCACAGAATCATGGAGAGGGCCATGTGAAGAAAGAGGCAGAGATTGAAGATATGCTGCCACAAGTCAAGGAATGTCAGGACCCACCAGACTTTGGAAAAGGCAAGAAAGAATTCTCCCTTAGAGCCTTTGGAAGGAGCATAGTCAGGCTAACATGCTGATTTCAGATTTCTGGACTCTAGAACTATGAAAGGATAAACTACTTTTCCTTTTTTTTTTTTTTAAGATTTTATTTATTTATTTGACAGATAGAGATCACAAGTAGGCAGAGAGGCAAGCAGAGAGAGAGAGGGAAGAAGGCTCCCTGCTGAGCAGAGAGTCTGATGCAGGGCTGGATCCCAGGACCCTGAGATCATGACCTGAGCCAAAGGCAGAGGCTTTAACCCACTAAGCCACCCAGGCACCCCTAAACTTTTATTCTTTTAAACCACTCATTTGGGGTGCGTTGGTGGCTCAGTTGTTAAGCAGCTGCCTTCGGCTCAGAAAATGTATTATCTTGTCATACTTTTCTTAATGACATTTTCTTATTTCTAGCTTTCTTGGTTTTAAAGTATACTATATATATAACTTACATGATGTAGTATATAATACAATATATAATGCATATAACATGCAAAATATGTGTTAATCGACTATTTGTTATTGGTAAGGCTTTTGGTCAACAGGAGGCTATTGGTCGTTAAATTTTGGAGAAGTCAAAAGTCACGCATGGATTTTCAACTGCATGAGAGGTTTGTGTCCCTAACCTTGAGGGTTAACGCTATTAAATTATGTAAAATAAGGGAAATGAGATCTATATGTTATTTCATGGTCTCAGGTATGAGTCTTGAAACTAATGCTTTAAATAATGATCCTCCTATCACTCTACTAGAATTTTTTTTTTATTTTTTTTAAAGATTTTTTTATTTATTTATTTGATAGATAGAGAGTCAGAGAGGCAGGCAGAGAGAGAGGAGGAAGCAGGCTCCCCGCTGTGCAGAGAGCCCAATGCGGGGCTCGATCCCAGGACCCTGAGACCATGCCCTGAGCCGAAGGCAGAGGCTTTAACCCGCTGAGCCACCCAGGTGCCCCTCTACTAGAATTTTAAATCACTGTATTGCTTACAACTAGTTAAAAATAAATAAACTAGAATTCCAGAGATATCACAAAATTTTTGTCATGATTGCTTTTGATTATTTGACATCATTGAGTAATGAACAACTTAATTTTTTTCTTTCATGTGATTAAAAAAAAAAACTTACCAAAATTGAAAGATTGAAGGATATAACATTATTTGTGAGAGAGCTACTAGTAAATCAAATTTTGTATCATTTCAAGAATCATAGGTACAAGAATTAAAGTTTGAAACCAGTGTTTAAGACTAAAACTAATATACTGGTCCTATTTGGTCTGGTTTTTAAGAAATGTTCTAGTTTTAAAATTGTCCTTTCTTTAACAGATTCTACAATCAGTTAAAGCAATTTATGATTGCTTTTCACTTCTTTTCTATAATTCTGTCTTCCCCATTATAAGAAATACTATAAATATAGAATAAATTTATCATTTGGAAATCTTGCATTCTACTCTTGATTTACTCTGTAGCCTAACATCTCATACAGTTTAACTTTTCCAAGCTTTGGACAATTATGCAGTTCCCCCCAATAGCCCTCTGAGTTTTTGGATGTTACAGTATATATAATGAGTCATCATAAACTAAACAATGGGCTTACTGGTGTCATTGAATGACTCCAACTTTTTTACTTGGATATACTAAGTTCCCTAACTCTATAGGAAGAAAGTTCAGCATAGCTAGAACATTTCATCAGTGAGTCAAATTGTCTCCTAGATAAAAACATCAACAAACTAAAACAAGCTTGCACAAGTGGAAAACTTGACATTGTTGAAGAATGAATGACAGAACCTCAAATGTGTGAATAATGTTTCATTCACAGCTGTTGTGGTGTCTCTCTAGTTGGCAACAGGTCTAAGTCTATCCTTTACTAGAATAAGTATATTCTAGTTTGTACAGTTTGCTTTAATATCAGATGACCCTCATCATATAGTTCCTCAAGGTTTTATATTTTTCAGTTGATTTTATCCTCCATCCCACATTTATAAGGAAAATGAGGTAAGCAACTGATTAAAACCTATAGATCTTTAATTCAAAATTTCCTTAAAGCCTTTTATGTAGAATTATTTCTTGAACAAAAGCCTTCTTATATTCCTTGTAACTATTATTATATATTTTCTGATATTGTTTAAGGGCCATTTCATGATAACAGGGTATTTTGAAATAGGTAATTTTCATAATTATGTGTTCCTTTATTCTTATATAGAAATGAACTTATTTGCAAATAGGCACCCCCACAAAAAGGGATCATTCAGGCCCATTCTAAACCAACTGAAATGCTGACACACTTTGCAAGAGACTATTGTTAAATGTGTTGACATAATGTTTATCTGACTTTAATGGCAAATTCCAACTTCTTCAAAATGGGTTTACTTTGCTTGGGTAAAATTTTCTGACCACAGGATATGACTTTGATTATTTTGAATCTCCTGTGTGTGGTTTTGTTTTGTTTTTTTGTTTTTGTTTTTTGGTTTTGGTTTTGTTTTTTTCAATCAGACTATGCACACCTGTGGGAAAAAATTCTAGGTTCTCCATATGGTTCATTAAAAATAAATTTAAAACATGTGTGTGTCTATGTGTGTGTTTTTTAAGGACTGAGTAAAAATGAACGGTGTTCTAACACCTGAAATTAACAAATGACAATAAAAACAAGAACACTTACCAACCAAACAGTTTTTTAGTGGTGTGACTGCATTTCTCTTTTCCTTGAAGAATCCTTTCTCTCCAAGCCATTTGTATCACATTTTCTTTCCACCTCACCCTTCTAGAATCATGGGATGTTTTCAGTCATGGGTCATTGTTTCAAAGATGAGATAATTCTTCAGGAATGATTTTTAAAGTGGTTTTGCCCCAGTGAATATTCCGTTGAATCATTAACAAAAAGCTAAGCATTTTAAATCTTATATCTCACGATTTTCACACTGAGAGAGTCAGTGAAAATTACCTATAGTCAAAAGGAATGTGGTTATGATTACAGAAACATTCATCTGAAGAAAAGAGAATGGGGTAAATATAACTGTAATTACATATTCATATAAGAAGACTAAGATATAGAATATAAGCAAATATTCTTTAAATAATATCTTGGCCAGAATTCATATCTTGATCATACTTATAAGAGAAAGGTAAGATTAAATATCTGGCAATTGTAAATATGTTTCTCAAATCAGAATTAACCCAGTTTTTATCCAAAAATCAATATTATACTCATATGAACAACTTCATTTTATATCTAGGTGAACATAAAATTTGTACTTTTTATAGTAACTTGAAAGGGAAAAATAAAAACAGCATTAACAACAATCATCTTACTGGTATGACTCTTGCCTGGATCTAATTGCACTGAACATTTGGAAAATTACTTTATACCTTTAAATTGTACTGAATATAAAATCCACCTAGTCAATAAATACATTCCTTAGTGTTCTACTATAGGCACTCATGACATAGGAGAGACACAAGGGAGTTAAAAATAAGTATAATGTGTTGACAGGGAGTGTGGGTTTAAGAAGAAAAATAAATAGGAGGCTGCTAGGTGAAGAAAGGAAGAAAGAGAGGTTGAAACAAAAGAATAAGATACACAAAGTCCTGGAATCATGATATGATATCGATCACTTATGAAGGCAATATGGAGATAAAGATGGGATAGTGATAGATGTAGAGAGAGAAGTACAGGTAAAAGTAGATGTAGACATAAGGGTAGGGGTAAAGGAAGGGGTCGAAGTAAGAACAGAGAGAAAAAGAGTCTGTGTGTGCATGCATGAATGTGTTTATGATTTTTTCAGCATGATAAGGAAGGAACAAGAAGATAGTGGTGAGGATCTTTAAATGGAAGTCATATCACGATGTAAGTCATTTTTAGGAAGGTAATGTTGGCAAAGTCCATAGAAGAGAGGCAGAAGAAACTAGTCCCCATAGACTGAAATGAAATTTAGACTCCCAAGAGTATAAATGCTACATTACTGGACAGAGCTTTAGTGACCATAAAATTTATCATCTATACTGAGAAACTTATGAGAGTAAAAGGCAATACTAAATAACTATTTAATTTTTGGAATTTTTGTTAACCGGAAAGTGGATTTTTATATTAGTGAACTTGTAAAATGATGTTATTTTAAAAACAATTTTCAAAAAAATTTTCTAAAAGCAAACAACACGTACCTACATATATTGAAACATTTAAAATTTAAGTGTTCTTTAATCTAAATATTTAAAAATGAAATAATAAATCTAAGAATAATAATGAAGCAGAATAATTATTATTGGTATATATTTAAGTTCTTAGTTATATCTGACTTCGATGGGTACCATGTTACTGGTATATTTTTCAGAAATGTTTTTTCCCCCCAAATTTGACTTATGTTTTAAGTTTATACAAAATTGTCTACAGTTGTCATCAAAGTCTTATTTTATGGGTAAAAATGACTTTTTTCTGGAGACAATAACATTTGTAATAAAAAAAATACCCTAGGGGTGCCTGAATGGCTCAGTGGGTTGATCCTCTGCCTTCGGCTCAGGTCATGATCTCAGGATCCTGGGATCAAGCCCCGTATTGGGCTCTCTGCTCAGCAGGGAGCCTACTTCCTCCTCTCTCTCTCTCTACCTGCCTCTCTGCCTACTTGTGATCTCTGTTAAATAAATAAATAATAAAATCTTAAAAAAAAAAAATACCCTAGAAAACTTCAATAGGTTGAGAAAATTCACAATTCTATTATTTATTCACATTGAAATGCTATAATGTTTTAGCTCAAAAACAGGTAGTATTTTTTCTTGCTTTTAAGTGTTGTTCAAAGACTATTTTGAAAGACCTCATATAAGTTGTCTTCATACGGTGTATATTAGATGGTAAAAACTGACAGAATCTTTGATCTTACTCTATTAATAGTAAATAATATATATACATGTATTCAATTAAAAATAAGATCTCTGTCAAAATTTCTTTTTATGAGCTGTTTCCACAAGGTGAAATAACAGAGGATAAAATCCATCTAGTTAACAAATAAATTTTCAATTCCTTTTTCTCAATGCATTCTGAACTCTCAATTTATTTCATTTGATTCTTCCCTTGTGATTTGAGAGATGTCTTTTTGCTTGCTTTTTATTTTTTTTTTTTTTAAAGATTTTTATTTATTCATTTGACAGAGAATGAGATCACAAGTAGGTAGAGAGGCAAGCACAGAGAGAGGAGGAAGCAGGCTCCCTGCTGGGCAGAGAGCCCAATGCAAGGCTCAATCCTAGGACCCTGAGATCATGACCAGAGCTGAAGGCAGAGGCTTTAACCCACTGAGCCACCCAGGCACCACAAAGATTTTATTTATTTATTTGACAGAGATCACAAGTAGGTGGGGGAGAGAAGGGGACAGGTTCCCTGCTGAGCAGAGAGCCCAATGCGGGGCTTGATTCCAGGGCCCCGAGATCATGACCTGAGCCGAAGACAGAGGCTTAACCCACTGAGCCACCCAGGTGCCCCTTGCTTGCTTTTTAAAAAAATATATCTTCCAGTCTCTTTTTTTTTTTTTTTAAGATTTTATTTATTTATTTGGCAGACAGAGATCACAAGTAGGCAGAGAGGCAGGCAGAGAGAGAGGAGGAAGCAGGCTCCCCGCTGAGCAGAGAGCCCGATGCGGGGCTCAATCCCAGGACACCGGGATCATGACCTGAGCTGAAGGCAGAGACTTAACCCACTGAGCCACCCAGGCGCCCCTTCCAGTCTCTTAAAGTTGAAGTATTTTAGTTTTCCTTTCAATGAATATTTTGACTAAATATTTCCAAAAGATGTGGAATAGCACGTAACCAAAATTCAAAGGACTTGTTTATAAAAATACACAATTGGTTTCAATTCATATCAAATTAATTTGATAATGGACAGAAAGTGGATATTGCTGTATTAAAGTGTTCCTTTGCTTTCAACATCAGTATTTTCACAAAATTTTTTATTTTAGTTACATTGAGTATACGCAAAATATTCACAATTTTTGTATAAAACATAAACTTGACCATGTCAAAGAGAAGTTTAATTTTAGTTTCAATATAATCTCACAATTTATGACAGTAAGATTATATATTATATGTATGCATAGCCAAATTCAAGTAAATTTCTCCTCTCATTTTAGAGAATTGGTTTTTACCATGACACTGTCTTCAAAATTTGTCTGTTTTATCACTACAAAATTATCATTGATATTAAACTTTAAAAATATGTAATATATAATTTCTAGATTTATAATCACATTCCCAATTGTGTTCTATGTTGCACGTTCAATAGAATGAATTTTCATTTTTCTTTGAGCTCATGATTTGTTGAAACAACATATCATTATTAGAATTTACTTATCTGATTATCTGAATAATCTGATGTAATTGATAGAAACTGGAACCATGAAGATCTTCCGCTCTCACAGGCACCAACTATTAATGCTTGTTTTTGTCTTACATTCTCTTTTGGACACACAAAAGAAAATATGAAATTGAAAATGAGCAAATGTGATTTATAATAAAGGCCATTTAATCCAAGTGAAAAATCCATGCTTTAAAAAGGAATAGAGGAACTTACCTGTGGCAGTATGTTTTAAACTGCTGTCTTAGGAACAAATGTCTTAACATAATAATTTTAGCAGTAGTTGCTGATGGTTCTTACTCAGGGTTGTGTCTTTTGGTTTCCATGTGGCTGCTGAAATCACTATGGCTCACAGAGTGGACATCAGTGTTTAGCATTTATGCAAAATCAATGTTTAGCATAAAACTTCTTGAAAAATAGAGATTCAGTCTTCAACTATTTACTACCTATGCACTTTTATTTGTCTTTTAAGGAAGTAAGTGTAGGGACTTCTGAGGTAACCACAGAAGTAGGGGAAATGAAAGTAGAGGGAAATTGTGGCTTACAACAACTGTTTTCACCTCGGAATATAAAGCAAAGTTATTTCCTGAGACATGAAACTTGTGAAAATAAGGCTGAGACCTACAAATAAATGGTAAAAATTTAACCGAGTGGCTAAAGGTGGGGCCTTAAAGTGGCAGTTTTTTCTATTCTGTATTCTCTGTTGCTACGTGTAAGCAAACATTTCATTTTCCTCTGAGTAGCTATGTTTTCTTTAAGGAATATGTACTAATGCAATCCCATGCTAATTAACTGTAATCATCCAAAATAAACCACTTGTTATACCTTGTAGAATTCCATTTGTATCTATTCTACTCTTTTTTTCGTCCAGAATTAATTTGGAGCTTTAATTGCTTCATCACAATGACTTTTTGGGGGATTTCAATTATTGAAAAGATCAAAATTTCAGTAGATAACTTACATCTACTTTAGTGAAAATGGATATATATTTCTAGAAACACCATAAGATCCTATGCATATGTTTTTTAATGAAATGAAACTAAATATTTCTGTATGAATCACACAGTATTCCTCTAAAAGTTTACAACACCCATTAGGGAAATATGGCCTGTTCTCTGCCTGAATATACCATTCTTAGTTTATAGAGGAAACTTCATATATGAAAGTTTCACCTTCTGATTCATACTGGTTGATTTATAAGTGGTATTTTACTTAGCAGTGTGGTTATGAGTCATTCAAATCAAACAACTACTAGTTAGAAGGCGCTTTATACATTCTTATGTCATATAAAAAGTAGAGGTGAGGTGAGAATGAATTTAGTGAGACTACTTCTCTTTTAAGTATATAATCGTGAGTCACCCACCAGTGAAACTCAGTCTGTGACACATCTTTAATGATACATCTTCAGAGGAAGGCAGCATGGAATCTTTGGGAAAATAACATTTCCTATGAACTCAGTTCTGTGATATACTTCTTTAGGCTTTATTCTTTTTTGTCTTTTCATGGTCAGACTATCTTTTAAAACACAACTTAGATATCACATATGCATATACACATACATTGCTAAATATATATATGAATTTTAAAAATTAGAACAACATTTAAACAACATAAATGAATTTAGTTTTGAGGTTCTTAAAAATTCAATACAAAATTTTTTATTAAACATTATATATGAGATTATAGCTGTTTGTATTGTGTATATATGGGTATACATATATACAAAGATGTAATATTTTCTTTGTTTTCTTGAAAAATATACTCTAGAAATACATGTTTTAATATTACAGTATTAATAATTCCATTGTTTTATGATTTAAAATATTAAAAATAAATAAAATGTCTGTAGCTGTGCTGGATCAGTCTAAGTTAAAAATCTTAGTAATGATTTTGTATGAATTTATAAGGAATAATTACATTTTCCCATATACAATATATTTGCAGTCCCCAATTTGAATGTTTGCTTTTAAGTGATTTCTTATGAAAGATGTCTTAGAAGACATGTGGTATTTGGGCCACTTAACATGCACTCTTCCATGGGGCAGTGACACTTAGATTTACATCCCAGGGCTTGTGATGTGCTAGAACTGACTGATACCATGGTATTGGAGTGGGCTCATTTGTCAGGCCTGGACACTCAGGGGATTGCATCCCCCTTACCTAAATCAGACAGATTAGAACCAAGGACAGGGCATCTATTAGATACAGATATACACTACAGCTTACACTTGGGGTAGTTATCTTCAAGTTAATCCTTCCAATAAGCTAAAATTTATCTTTATTGTTAACATCTCCTTTTTTATTTTGTGAATTCATCCTCTTTAGCCTGATTATAATTCGGATAGCCACACATAATCCATGTTTTAGATGGGGTAGATTCATTTCCTGAGCCTCATGTTTACAAATGAAGGAACTTCAGCTTCAGTAATAACCCCAGCTTCTCAAATTGTTACTCACTTCTCTCCACGGGGAAAACAAAAACAAAACCAAAACCGAAGCAAAAAAAAAAGAAAAAAACACAAACACAAACATGACCCCTATGTCTGGGCAAAGAAAACTGAACTTAGCTCAACCAAACTTTTCCCCCTCTCTTTTTATCAGAACCAGTCTATCTCCAGATAAATCCACATTTGCTTTCTTGCCTTGCATTAATCTTGATGAGGAGAATTCTTTCTCTGTGGCTGAGACCCACCGTGCCTTAGTTTTGCCTGTGACTAGAACAGAGACTATATTCTATAGTGGAAAGCTTAAAAACTTTGTCAGGTATTGAATTCACATCCCAATCCAACTCCCATCAATAAACTTTTATTTTGAATGACATGATCTGTTATGCATTATTTCATGGGTTCTGATTTGAAGAGGGGAAGAGATAGTATTAACTTACCCCACTGAATCCTGCAGTATGATTACTCCACCTACTTAATATGATAGACCGGATATGCTCCATTGGAGTATATATGCATAATATACCTCCTTTCACTGTGTGACCTTTTGCCTCCTAATAAGGAGCTCTTTATATTTCAAGATATTATTATTATTATTATTACTACTATCCTCCTGAGGAATTTTTCTATTATTCCTATAATACTGGTTTAGGTACCTCTCCAACTTCCACACAGAGTGCTATATCTGAGAATTTGTCCAATAACATTTTCATTGACTCTATTTGTCTGTGTCTACTTCTAGTTTCCAGAGCTTTTTGTTAGTACTTATTTTCCTTATTGAACATTATAGTACCAACAAGCAATTCCATAAATAGGCATGGGACAATTATGTGAGACACGCATATTTTAAAAAAATGATTGAAACAATATATGTTGATAGATAGTTGAAAATACTTTTGGATTAAAAAGTACTTTTCCAATCATAACCATTTTTCATCTTTATACTAACTCTTTTCAAAGAATTAAATGTGTGTGATCCCCTTTTTAAACATGTTTTTAAAAACAAGATACCATGTTTGTCAAATTTTAAAATTTCCATGTATTTTAATAACTGTATTATAAATATATTTCAATTAGTTTTTGGTGTATAGAAAATATTTTTAAATTAGTAGTTAAAAAAAGTGTGTGTTGATGATTCTATAGGTCTGCAATTCGGGCTGGGCTCAGCTGAGACATTTCATTTCTGTATCATATGGTGTCAACTGGGATCACTCATGAATTTGTGGTTAAGGGGTACGTTGGTTGGGGGCTGGTTGGTCTAGGATAGCCTCCCTTACATCTCTGGAAATTGCCTCAAGCTGTCATCAAAACCACTCCAGTTCTCTTTCAAGACTAGCTTGGACTGGTGACTGGTCTCCAAGACTGTGAGAATGTTAATTACAAGGTTCCTTGATGCTTGTCACTGAAATCCTACAACATTACATCTGCCACATAGTATTAGTCAAAAGGTCTGACCAAGTTCTGGAGAATGAAGAAACAACCCTATCTTTAGATGGGAGGAGAAGAAAACTCATATTGTTAAGGGGTGTGCATACAGAGGTTAAAAAAATTTGCAACCACTTTTCCCAGTCAGCTGTAAAATATTAATTTAAAGCTGCAAAGAAAATATAACATGTATTTTAACTATAGTAGAATTAAAACTAAAATTTTAAATAGCTGCTGAGTATAAAGATAAATGAAACTGCAATGATAATATGTTAACTATACTGGAATTAAAATAAAATTAAAAACAAACCACAGAATATAAAAAAATTAACAAGTAAAACTGAACAGATAGAGGAAACTAATATTAAGCATTTACCATACTTCAAGTATTTTGCCTATCTTACTTCATTTATTAATCATCACAGAAACTCTATGTGACATACATTATCCTTACTTTATAGTTAAGGATATCGAAAATTCAGAAACTTAATAGCATGTTCTAGTATCTATAGCCAACAACTGATATAACCAGCTTTCCAAAACACAAGTCTGCATAATTTGAGACAATATTATGCCACAGAAAAGGAAGTTTAAATAAAATTAATAAATAATGAATCAATAAATACAAAAAGATTGGAATGAGAAGCAATAAGAATAGTTTACTTAGGATAATGCCTTTTATTATCTATTGGTATGTAACAAACTATCATGCAACTTAATGCTTAAAACACCCAATTTTTTAGCTTACAAATTTGTCTATCTGTAATTTGGGCTGGACACAGCCATGTAGTCTCTGTGATGTTCTTGGACAGGCTCATTCAGGCTCTTGGACAGGCTCATCCACATGTCTGTAGATAGCTGATATCCAAGCAGTTTTGCCCCTGAATTGGCTTGCTGTTGGCTGAGATCTGAAAGATGGCAGAAAAAAATAGTAGTGGAAGCTAACAAAGCAGGAAAACAAAACAAAACAAAACAAAACAAAAAACCTACTGTAGGAGAATATGATACCAAAACAACTAACAAAATTATCTTGTGAACCTTGACAAATCATTCCCAGGTAAAATATTGAAAGCATTATTAGGTTTCTTTTGCTTCTTTTAATAATATACAAAGAGGGAGAGATGAGCTAATTAGAGGTAATAAATAAGGAACCAAACAAATTGGAATGAAAACAAAATTTCTCCTATCCCTAGTTTCAAAAGTGGACAAAATATTCTCAAAATGAAAGGAGATTTGTGGGACACCTGGGTGACTCAGTTAAGTGACTGCTTTCAGCTCAGGTCATGATCCCAGGGTCCTGGGAGCTCCCTACTCAGTGGGGAGTCTGCTTCTCCCTCTGCCTCTCCCCCAGCTTGTGCCCTCTCTCTCTCTCACTCCCTCTCTCCCTCTCTTTCTCTCACTTTCTCTCTCAAATAGGTCAATAAAATATTAAAAAATAAATAAAAGGAAGTTTGGAGCCAAAGATCATTCTAACAGGCTCTGAGAATCTTCTTAAGGTCTGCCATAGATTGAACACCTGCGTCTCTTCAAAATTCCTATGTCAAGATCTAATCTCCAGTGTGATGGTATTTGGAAGTGGGATCTTAGAGAAGTGGTTAGATAATGAGGGTGGAGCCCTCATCAATGGGATTGATGTCCTTATAAAAGAGACCCTACAGAGAGTTACCTCACCCCTTCTGCCATGTGAGGACATGGTGAGAAGATGACTATCTATGAACCAGGTAGCAGGTCCTCACCACACCATGAGTCTGCTGGCACCTTAGTCTTGGACTTTTCAGACTCAAAACTGAGAAATAAATTTCTGTTGTTTAGAAGCCATTCCATCTACGGTACTTTGGTGTAGCAGCCTGAACTAAAGCAAGGCCCCAGAAATATTTTTGGTGTAGTAGGCCTTTTCAACTTGAAAAATCCTCTTAAGGACGTGGTCCCACAGCTGCTCAACACTGCCAAAGTAGGGAGTACCTTCTATCAAAGCAAATATAAGTATGGCTCTCTTTCATTTTCAAATGGATAGAGTATAATCCACTATTTAGAATCATGTAAAGACTTTAAGGAAATTTATCAGAAAATGGCTACCAGTGGGATTGGTGAGGCTGGAATTGCTCACATTGCAAATAGATCTTTGGGCTTTTGCACCTCTTGAAAAAGAAGCAGGGTGAGAAAGCTGTTGATTCGCCAACATAGGCTGTGTTTTATGAAAAAGGAAGAAAGATTGGTGGGGAGAATTCATAGGCCAGAGAGTTTAGCTAAGATCTATGGAATACCATGAACTAGATCATTTCTCAATAGAAACCTTACAGGTCAGGAGAGAGTGGGATGTTATATTAAGTGAGCTGAAGGGAAAAAAAATGCCAACCAACTCACAAAAGAAGGCTGCAAGAGAGAAGGAGAGGAAAAAGAGAAGTATAAAACAGACAGAAAGCAATAAGATGGCACTATTAAGCCTTATATAGAGAAAATCTTAAAAAAACCATCAAAAATCTGCCAAAACACACTAATGAATTCGGTAGAGTTTCAAGATACAAAATCAACATACAGAAATGAGTTGTATTTCTATACACTAGCAATGAAGTATCTAAAAAAAATAAAATGAGAAGAAGGGAAAGAAAACTATCCTACTCACGATAGCACCAAAAACTATCAAATGCTTTGGAATAAATTCAGCCAAGAAGCTGAAAGATCTGTATGCTGAAAACTACATGATTTTGAGGAGAGAAATTGAAAAAGACACAAATAAATGGAAAGATATCCCATGTTCATGAATTAGAAGAATGGATATTGTTAAAATGTCCATATTACCCAAAGGCATCTGTAGATTCAATGCAATCCCCTTCAAAATTCCAAAGGCTTTTTTAACAGAAACAGAAAAAAAAATAATTTGTAAGGAACCAAAAAAGGCCCTGATTAGCCAAAGCAATCCTGTGAAAGAGTTAAGCTGGAGGTATCACACTTCTTGATTTCAAAGTATACTATAAAAAACAGAATGGCACTGTCATAAAAATAGAAACATAGACCAATGGAACAGAATTATGAGCCCAGAAATAAACCCTCACTTGTAAATTAACTAATATTTGACAAGGAAGCCAAGAATACTCACTAGGAAACAAAATCTCTTCCATAAAGGTGTTGAGAAAACTGGATAACCTCAGGCAGAAAAACAGAATTTTTCCCCATCTCATACCACTCACAAAAATTAACTTGAAATGGATTGAACACATAAACTGAAAGTTTTAAGTTCATAAGAACTAAATCTGTAAAAAATGCATACTATTGGCCAACAGCTTGGACTAAGGGAGGTTAAAATTGCTCATACTGCAAATAGATCTTTGGGCTTATGCACCTCTTGAAAAAGATGCAGGATGAGAAAGCTGCTGAGTTGCCAACACAGGTTGTTTCTTATTAAACAGGAAGAAAGCTCATAAGAACTGAATCTATAAAACATACATTGTTGTAAAATTACAAAAAAAAAAAAAGCCTCTTGAAATTGGTCTTGGCAAGGCTTTTTTTGGATATGACACTAAAAGGCCAAACAATAAAAGTAAAAATTAATAAGTAGGAATCAAACTAAAGAGGTTTTGCACAGACAAATGAAAAATCAACAAAATGAAAAGGCAAACCTATGGTATGGGAAAATATGTGCACATCATATATCTAATAAGGGATTAATATAAAAATATATATAAACTCATAAAACTCAAAAGCAAAAACAATACACAAATAATTCTATTAAAATAGGCAGAGGAATTTAATCTTAAATAAAAGACACATAAACAGTCAGCAGATACACAGAAAGATGCTCAATATCACTATTCATTAGAGAAATGCAAATTGAAACCACAGTGAGGTATCAGCTCACACCTGTTAGAATTTCCATCACCAAAAAGACAAGAGGTATATGCTGGTGAGAATATGGGGGCATAAAAGGTAATTATTTTACCCCATTTGTGGGAATGTAAATTGATATAATCACCAGAGAAAACAGTATGAAAGTTTATCAGATAGTTAAACATGGAACTGCCATATCATCCAACAGCCCCAGCTCTGGGTTTATACTCCAAGATAATTAAAATGAGATCTTGAAGTAATATCTGCATTCCCATATTCATTGCAGCATTATTCATTATAGCCAAGAAATGAAAGCTATCTAGGTATCTGTCAATGGATGAAGATACACGTGCGCGCACACACACACACACACACACACATACACAAACGTGAACATTATTCAGCCATGAAAAAGAAAAAATATTGTGACATTTGTGACAACATGGCTGGACCTTGAGGGCATGATGCTAAGTGAAATAGTCAAAGACACACACTGTATGATACCACTTATGTGTGGAATGTAAAAAAAAAAAACAAACTCAGACAGTAGAATGGTGCTTATCAGGGGCTGTGGAGTGGGGAAATGGGGAGACGTTAATTAAAGGGTACAATCTTTCAGTTATAAGACAAATAAGGTCTGGAGATCTAGTGTACAGCCTGGTGGTTATAGTTAACAATATTGCATCATATACTTGAGAGTTGCTAAGAGAGCTGATCTTAAATATTTTGACTAAAAATATGAAACAGTAATTATGTGACATGATAGAGGTGTTAGTTAAAACTAGAGTGGTGGGGTGCCTGGGTGGCTCAGTGGGTTAAGCCTCTGCCTTCAGCTCAGGTCATGATCTCAGGGCCTGGGATCGAGTCCCACATTGGGCTCTCTGCTCAGCAGGGAGCCTGCTTCCCCCTCTCTCTCTGCCTGCCTCTCTGCCTACTTGTGATCTCTCTCTGTCAAATAAATAAATAAAATATTTAAAAAAAATTACAGTGGTAATAATTTTGCAATATGCAAGTGCTTTAAATCAGTATAATGTATACCTCAAAGCTTACACAATGTTATATGTAAATTATATCTTAATAAAGCTAAAAAATAAATATTTATTTCTCATAGAGAGCAGTGATTAAAACAAAGACACTTGGAGTGCCTGGGTGGCTCAGTGGGTTAAAGCCTCTGCCTTTGGCTCAGGTCATGATCCCAGGGTCCTGGGATTGAGCCCCACGTCGGGCTCTCTGCTCAGTGGGGAGCCTGCTTCCTCCTCTCTCTCTGCCTGCTGCTCTGCCTACTTGTGATCTCTGTCTGGCAAATAAATAAATAAAATCTTTAAAATAAAATAAAACAAAGACACTTGATATGTGAAGAGAATAAATGTACCAGTCTGGATGCTTCACTAGTCAATATTCAGACTGACAATTCTCTTTATAAATTCCAGTCATTTTAGCTTTTTTGTTTCAGTGATGGATAACAATAGGATGTGTAGAAACTCCTGATAACCAAGTACAAATTCTAACTCAAAGATTGCCTATCATTCTTTTTTGGATGCATGTGTTTGCAAAACCTTGTGAATTTCTTGAATGGTTCATTTTCAGTGTACTAATGGGAGCAAAGAAGCACTGCCTATTGGCATTGGACAATCATTTCCTACAGATGTTGTACAGATGGCTTTGGTGGAAATCTCAGTTACTAACAACTCTCTGGGGAATGCCTCACCACTCTCTTGTATCATATTTCTGATGTTCTTAGCCGAACAGCCAGCAATCTCTGAGCTGTAGCTGTTTCAGTCCTCCATTAACCATTTCCACTGGACACCAGGCCATCCTAAAGAGTTGAATATAGCGGTAATGAAATCTGTCAATTTACCATGTGAGCAGTGGAGATTCAGGATTTGTGAACTAGGTTTTGGAGCTCCAGGAGCCATGACTATGAAGCAGAGTAGTAAGGTACATGGCAGAAGCTGGGTGTCTCCAATGGCACATTCAGACTGTCAAATTGGAGTCTGAGAGAAGAGGAGATTTAAAGGGAAGTGAAACTGACTATGAAGTCAGAGCTGATTCCAAAAGCTAGATGGGAGCATAGCAGTGATAGGTAAACCTGCTGAGACTGCTGTCATCAAGGTTAAGGGGGCCAACATCAAAGGAACTATTTAAAGTCATGGGTTATATTTAAATACATCCATAAGAATTAAATCTGTAAGAGTTACCACTCCTTAACATTTTTTCAAGAAGTCTAAGGAACAGGCTCATGAAGGACAATTCCAATACTATGGAGAATAATCCCAATGCCTAAAAACATGACTTCAGTTGGTGCCTGAAATTTAGTCGTGTACATGAGCACAGCTCATCTTACAATTGTATCCTCCACCTCATGCAAACAAGTCCCAAATGTCACAATACCCCTGAAATACAACCCATTTTTACATATTAAAAAGAAGAATTTCTGCAGTGCCTGGATGGCTCCGTTGGTTCTTGATTTTGGCTCAGATCATGATCTCAGGGTTGTGAGATGGAACCCCATGTCTGGCTCCATGCTGGGTATGGAGCCTGCTTGACTCTCCCTCCCTCTTTCCCTCTGCTTCTTCCGCACCTCCCTCTCTAAAAATAATAATAGTAATAATTATAATTAAATAATAAAAATAAGACTTCCTTGTATGCATTTAAAGTAAATAATATTTTTGAATGTATCCATTTTTAGTAATTCTGAGACTATCCTTTAAGAATCAACAAAATTAGGATTAAAAAGTGAGATGAAAGCATTAGCTTTAGGATAATCTACATTTCTCTACAGAGAGCAAACTGATGGTTCAGGGAAGGGAGTAGGGGGATGAGTAAAATGAGTGAAGAGTGGGAGATACAGGCTTCCAGTTATGGAATAAATAAGTCAGGAGAATAAAAGGCACAACATAAGGAATACAATCACTGATATAGCAATAGTGTTACCTGGTGACAGGTGGTAGCTACGCTTATGATATAGAGAAGCTGAATCACTATGTTATATATTAGAAACTAATGTAACATTGTGTGTCAACTACACTCGGATAAACATATTTTTAAAAATCTGTTTCTCAACATGGCTTAAAAAGCTAGCCACAATAAATACAAGGTAAAAACATTCTCTTATGCATCTTTAAAATTATTCTAAACAAGAGCTAGCAGTCAAAGAGAAAAGCAATTAATGTTAAAACCATATTATCAGAAAGATTTATTTTTAAAGTTTAAATAACTTACGTCAAAATATCACCAAGACATTTATTTTATTAAAATCAAGATATTGCTTAAATTGTTTTAGTTTAACTTTGATGAAACAAAAATCAAATGACTCCTACATATTTGCTTCCATATTAAAGGAGTCTAGTGCCCCCATTTAAAAGTAAAATGGTGTTTCTGGTTTTGCTGCATGCATAAATATTTGCATTCAAAGTTACTGCAATGAGACATGTGAACAAAAGTATAAGCGACTCAAAAGAAGTCACATGAAAAAACATACTATGTTGAAGCTTCTATGAGTTAATTTTTTTTTAGAAGTTGGCTGTAGAACTTTGTGGTTTGGTTCCCATTCAGTAAATAATCCCAGTGTTTATATAATGCCAAGCAAAAGAAAATCTGCTGAGGAATTTGCTGGAAGGATTGAAAATTTAGGTTAAATCCCTCAATCCAAATGGAATATTTTTTAAAAATCTCTTAAATAAAAAGCATATGTTTAAAATATATAAAATATAAGTAATAATATACATAAAATTTTCATCCAATAAAGCATTTGTTTTTGTTTTAAGGGTATTTAAAAAAGAAAACTAGGGGTACCTGGGTGGCTCAGTCATTAATTGTGCCTTCAGCTCAGGTTATGATCCTGGGGTCCTGGAATCAAGCTCAACATCAGGCTCCCTGCTCTGTGGGAAGCCTGCTTCTCCCTCTCCCACTCCCCCTGCTTGTGTTCCTTCTCTCACTGTGTCTCTCTGTCATCTAAATAAATAAAAATCTTTAAAAAGAAAAAACAAGGAAAACTATTTTGATGACAAGTTTTTCTCTTCATATCTGGTATAATGTTTAATTATCTATGAAATTTGTAATTGACAAAAATATATATGTTGACTTTTACAACCATAATGGAGTCCATAATGAATGTTGTGTCACCAATTTTTTTTCATGCTTATTTTTGCTTTCCTTTGGAAACTACAATCATTAAAGTTTTTTTGAAATTTTCAGAGGTACTGATGTGTCTCCAGGATTCGGGTATTCTCAAATATAAAAATACCGACATTAAGAAATATTCACTGACGTGTGGTAGATTCCTGGATATGCAATGGTCCACGAAATGTGGAAAGTCTGCCATCATATTGCATGCCACATTCTGTCAGAGCTAGATCCATGCTAAAAATCATTAAAATAAGGTTGAGAACCTTCCCAGACACCAGAACATGTAACTCAAAATTTGAACCAACTCCCAGGAGTTTCGGAACTACTCTTTGGTCACCATCATATTGAAGCCACATTTCGTGCTAAGTGATAAAGAACCCACTAACTGAAGCATGTGGTGACAAGGAGAATGTAGTTTAGCTGCAATGTTTAGTAGGAACTTCTCTCTTCAGAAATACATTTTCAAATTTTATGATTTGAAAAGGGCATTTAGTGGAAAGTTTTCCTCCTATCTTGCCCCGATTCCCGTGTTTAATGGCAGTGTTTCCAATTCCTCATCTACTCATCTGGAATATATCTATGGATACACAGGTAGCTTTTTTAATTTCTCCAGTTTTTACACATACTATAGCATATATATAATTTTTAGCAACTTGCTTGCCTTTTTTCATCCTGCAATTGATGTATTTGAATATCTTCCCACTTAAATATATAAATATATTTTTGTTCTTTTTTTTCTTATTGATAAGTCTTACTTAATCTTGTCTAAGAATAATCTTATTTAATTCAATAAATAGGTACATTGTATTTGTCTACTTAGGTACGATTCTATGTGCAAAATTTATTAAACAGCTTCTTTGGATGAATATTTGCTAATTTTTTGCTATGAAAAAAAAACACACAATACAACAAAACTTCTACAGTGAATAGCCATTCTATCCATTACACACACATATACATCTGTAAGATGAACTCGAAAATGGCATTGTTTTTCTACAGGCCAAATGCATTTTCATTTTCTGTAGTCATTACCAAATGCCCTCTACATAATTTGTACCAAATAGTACTATGGTGATCTACTTATATAAATACCTGTTTTTCATATTCTCAGGAACTAAGTGTAGTATCAATCTTTTTGATCTTTTCCCAGCAACAAATGTCAAGACTGTTAGCATTAATGTTTATTTTTCCTCTATTTTTATCAGTATGGTTGATGTCAAGCCTATTAAAGTGACTTGGCACTTAAGGTGTTTGAAAAAGACAAGAAATGAAGGAGGCAAAGAAGGAAGGAAAGAAGGGAGAAGGAGAGGAGAAGGAAGGGAAGAAATGAGGTAGGGGGTAAGTGAGGGAGGCAGGGAGAGGGTGAAAAGCAAGCAGAAAATAGTAGCCCATGGTCCAGGCTGGTGTGAAGAATGAGCCAGGTTTGGCTGAAGCAGTGACTGCGTATGTGTGAGGGGCAAGGCAGGCTTAGTAGGCTGCTGCCAGTGCGTAGAATTTAAACCCAACACATTAGATAATCACTATTGGAGCTTTCTAAGTGGAGAAAGTCAGTGATAAGCTTAGTCAGTGATAAGCTTAGTGAGTGATAAGTATTTAAGAACAGTTGGTAAGACAAAATGGCATGTAGTGAAAGGGGCCCAGAATCAGAGAGATTGATCAGGAACTATTTGAGATCATTCTTTTCTGAAGTTAATATGCATGAGGAAGTCAGAAAAAGCAAGCAGCTGAAGTTGGTGACTGTATATTGGAGATGAATGAATGAATGATGACTTCAAGATTTTCAATTCTAGTATTTGAACTTTCCTAGAAAACAGTGTTTCCATTTTTGTGAAAGCCATGGCAACAAGTGATGCAGCTGGCCAAGGGATGTCTTTCCTCGCTGCCAATATAATTGACAAAAGGAACCCAGACCTTATGATCTAAAATACTAAATATGCCCAGTCAATGGAATGACTACGTATATTCAGTGGTAAGTCAGGGGAGGGGTCTTTAACCCCCTCCACCCAGATAATCTCCATCTGTAACCTCCTTCCATAGCTAACCTAACTAGACCTACAACTGATGCGGAGCAGCAGTTTCACAACACACACACAGATCACTTCAGATAACCTGTTCGACACTTCCTGCCACCAAATCACCAACCCTGAGTCTCTGACGTAGGAATTCGGAAGATGTCATCGACCTGACTGTCTTTAGAGATATAATCATCATATCTCTATCTATGGATCATCTTATCTGATCACGGTGTCTGTGTGGAATTTGTGTGCCAGCTCCAAGATGGCAGGGCTGTTTTCTTTGTCTTTTGTGCATTGCTACTTTCGCAGTACCCAAGTGGTATGGGGCACATTGAAGATACATAATCAATTTAAATATGTAAACATTTAAATATCTGTTAAATATCTCTTAAACGGATCTCTGTGTTGGGCAGCTAATTGCACAGTAAGGCTGGGGTTAGGGAGCATGTACCAACCAAGCAGTTTGATCTTTCACCAGAAAAGAAAGTTTGTTTTTTTTTTTTTTTTTAAGATTTTATTTATTTATTTGTCAGAGAGAGAGAGGGAGAGAGAGCAAGCACAGGCAGACAGAATGGCAGGCAGAGGGAGAAGCAGGCTCCCTGATGAGCAAGGAGCCCGATGTGGGACTCGATCCCAGGACGCTGGGATCATGACCTGAGCCGAAGGTAGCTGCTTAACCAACTGAGCCACCCAGGCGTCCCATCGGAAAAGAAAGTTTGCTCTGTTTCTTTCAATGTCTCCACAGCAACCAAGTGACCTCTTTGGTGAGTCTGTTGTCCTTGCAGGTCAAGCCCTCTGAATATGATTTTTATGTTGTTGGGGTTTTTTAATGTGTTAATATGTGTGATTTTTGTATGTTTTATTATGATTTTTTTGCAATGTGCATTTACAATGCTGTTATTTTCGTGTGTTGAAAGTTAGCAATCCAGCGGTTTGAGTCAATTTAAAAGCATTTAATTTTGTTTTTCTCTCACATCCTCTGAGCCCACCCAAGTGCACTGCAATCCATCAAGGCAGGAAACCCTACATTTTGTATCCCAGAGGAGTTGGAATTGATTTAGCTGTACCTGAATCCAAGTTGATTTCTCTTGAAACTCCCAGGCTTAACTGTTTAAATCTATAGCACACTGAATTCTAAGTTCTACAAATTCACGGCCTTTCACTGGCCTGGCTCTAATTTTAACTTGGACTTAGTACTTTTTTTCATTGGGGATTAATGAGAGAGGAAAAATAGTTGTCAGAAAACCACCCAAAATGTTAAATTTAATGTCACGACTTCTGCTGCGGAAAAAGTTAATTTTCTCAGGCTTCGCGAACTCTGAATTTTCATCCACGGATACAAGACCACGATATTTCCTCCAGAGCTATCTTTCTCTGCTTCTCTTCTTTTGGCCAGATGTACTTTGCTGTGAATTTCCTCAGTGTGGGCAGAAAGGTTAAAGCAATAAGAACTTGCAGTTGCTGACCTTCCTTGTAGCCTGTTTTCTGTAGGCCCTTGGGCTGATGTGGCAGCTTGACTCTCTAGGGCTTACAGGAAAAGTGTTCTGTTCCGGAAGCTGCTGTGAGCCAGTGGCTATGAACTTGTGGCCCAACCGCAGGGAATCGGGAACTTCTGAGTTAGAGCCCAGACTCAACTGAGGCTCACTGAGTGACCTCAGGCAAGTTACTTAACATTGGCCTGTCCCTCATTTTCCAGCTGTAAACTGGGAAAAGATAATATTTACTCATTCAAGGTTGAGCTTTGTAAGTTGTTCCTGTGATACTCTGGGTTACTTTTCATATATGTTTCCTTGTTTGTTTATTGTTTTTTTAATAACAATTTTGGAAGGAGAATAGGATTGCAGTGTTTTTTAGAGATTAGCAGATAAAAATTGTCATAATTTGAAAGAAACTAAATTAAGTCACTGGACTACACATGTATAAAAATAAACATGTGCAACCTTTTTCGAGCTGCATGTAATACTCAGATACTCCTCTGCCAATTATAATAGGACTCTAATGAAGACGATTTTTCGTTTTATTTTGTTTTTTAATTTTATTTTGATCATTTTTCTCCTTAACTTACATCCACACAATTTGTAAGAGTACCTATTGATAATAGATGTTTATTAATATTATTTTATTATAATTATTAATTATATCATATATTATTTATATTATAATTATATATCATTAATATTATTGATATTATTAATACATATTTGCTGAATAAATGAAAGAACAAATGAAGAAAGAAAAATTAAATAATGGTTCAAGAAAATTATAGACAAGGTAGAGTTTTTGGTAATATGCGTAGGAGTTTTTTTCTTTTTAATTAAGCAAGAACTATGATCAGAAAATAAAAAAATAAATATAGAACTTATAATATCAATTTATTGTACTACAGAATTCTTTTTTTTTGTACTATAAAATGCTTTATTCACTCTTTGACTACATGCCATACAAATATGTCTTGTAAAAATCTAAAGAGTCTATAGAATTTAAGTTACAATATTCCTGTTCTGTGTATTTTTGTATCTTAAAGAATCATAAAGTATTTACTAATACCTTTTTTTATTACATACCTTGATTCAGAGACATTACAAGAGCAGAGAAAGCCATTTGACTAAAGTACACAAGGGAGTTATTATTTAATTGAAATAAATATTTTTGAAATGTGAAAATAATGGACAATTTTGTATAAAAGATATAACAATATCTATATAATACCAAAGCATTTAAAAAATTTTTATTTAGTGAAAAAATTTATTTTTTGTTGTTATTTTTAAATGTTGCCTTAATGTTTAAAAATAATTTAACATTTACTTAGTTGATATCTGGAATTTTCAGATGTTAATAGTTTCTGATTGAATTTCAATCAAATTCTATAATTTTGATTTTTACTTTATCAAAATCTTTGAATGTCTTTAAAAGGAAAACCAACACATTATAATAGTAGAGTTTAGATTAGAATAAGAAGAGATTTGCTTACCCTTTTATTAAAAAACATAATAAAAATGTCTTCTTTTGCTAAGTATTTCACATTCTTTTTCTGGTGGAATTTATGAATTGGCAATGATTCATTTGTTGTAAACTACTGAACCAAGGTTAGGTGGGGGTTTAGCTTACATGATCATGTCACAATAGTTCTTAATGAGTTAAATAAATACCTTCCTTGATGTAGATATGTTTGAAAGATATTATAGGCATGAAGATTGGTGCTGACATTTTGCTTTGAATATAAACAACCTCCAAAAAATACTCAGATTCTTATAACATTTTTCCTTCTTTTTTCTGTTATTCTTCTGAAGGTCATGACAGAAAACCTCCAATTAGAGTTAATAGCTTTAACACCCTTCTTTCTCAGTTGTTTTTTTTTTTTAACATAATAAGCAAGGGTATTTACAAACAGTGTATCTTTGTATTAGTTTTCTATTGTTGCTGTAACAAATTATCACAAACATGCAGCTTTAAACAGCACCAACTGGTGATCTCAGTTCTGTAGGTCAGAATTCTGAGTGGGCTCACAGGAGCCTCTGCTCTGAGTTTCCAGAGGCCAAAATCAAGATGTTGGCGGGCTAGCAATTTTACCTGGAAGTTCTAAAGGAGAGTCCACTTCTGACCTTATTCTGGTTTCAGAAAGAATCCAGTTTCAAGGGCTTAAGAAATTCAAGGAATTGACTTATTTTATCAAGAGACTAGTTCATCGTTCAGTTGAGGATTGGCGTACCAGTCTCCTTGCTGGCTGTCAGCTGGGGCCTGCATTTAGCTTCTAGAGTCTCCCTCTAGTCTTTTTATAAGGCCTCTACGTCTCAGAATCAGCAAAATGACATCTAATCCTTTGACGCTTCAAACCTCTCTGTCTTATCTTTATACCTGTCTCCAGTCAGAGAAAGTACCTTACTGTTAATTGTTCATATGACCAGACTGGAACAACCTGGATAATCTAGGGTAACCTCTCTATGTAGAAATCACTGATTTTAATTACATCTGATATTTATTTATTTATTTCGCTACTAAACATAACATATTCAGAGGTTGAGGGGATGGACAGCTTTAAGAAGTCATTCTGCCTGTCACAATCCTGAATCCACTAACTGGTAAGAATGTTAAAATAAATGCACAAAAAAACTTGTAATCTCTCTCATAAATTAGAATCACAGATTTTAATAGACATTTTAGAAACAGGAAATGAGGCAAATATTTTGGGATACTTGGCTCAGTTTATGAGGATAGAGCCTCTAAGTGAGGAATCAAGAAAAATGTAGGTCATACTTGTGATCTGAATAGAACAATAAAAATTTGGGGACAAACATCAAAGGAGTTACAGAAAATGAAGCATGAGATTCTGGAGTCTTTATAACAAAGAATTATAGGTAATGAAGAGTCAGAGTAGAGCTGCATTTCAGGGTGATCAGAATTAGTGATTACAAATCATTTATAAGAACCTAAGCATATAAGACTAAAAAATCCCATTGGCATATTATAACATTTATAACTTTAAAAGTGCTTTTGATGACAAAAATTATTGTAAGTTACAGCTCAGAATTGTCTGGAGAATTTTACTTTGTTTTTTAGAAGAAACACTGAACATAAAATAGGTGTGTTTAGCCATTTGCAAATTTCTGGGAAATCAAGAAATTTACTTATTTATCAAGGGAATCATTCGACTTTCAATAAGCACACCAAAATACTACAAATCTAGGAAAATTATATAATAAACTGTCTAATGAAGAAATGGGCAGTAATTTCCATAGAGTCTTGGTTAAGAATTTGCCAATCTTGGGGCACCTGGGTGGCTCAGTGGGTGAAGCCTCTGCCTTTGGCTTAGGTCCTGATCTGAGGGTCCTGTGGTCAAGCCCCGGTATCGGGCCCTCTGGGAAGCAGAGCCTGCTTCCCATTCTCTCTCTGCCTGCCTCTGCCTACTTGTGATCTCTCCCTCTGTCAAATAAATAAATTAAATTAAATTAAAGAATTTGCCCATCTACTTCAATGTCCAAAAGGTCCTTTTTGGGTATTTAAAATCCTGTAGCCATCTTGGTAAGTAAGCCTCATCTTGGTTGTCAAAAAGGTACATCTGAATACATATCATATTTAGAGATTTTTTTCTTGAAGTTTATCCTTCTAATCTTAATGCATACTTATTGCATACTTCTGTGGCTTCCCAACTGGCCTTGACATTCTTATGTGCTAAAAGATGATACATAAGCATGGTTAAAATAATTCAGTTCCATTGTATATATGAACCACATTTTCTTTATCCATTCATCTATTAAAGGACAATTCAGCTCCTGCATCAAAAACTAGTGATATACTATATGTTGGTTCATTGAACATAATTAAAAATATAATAATTCACCTCTCAAGTTTGCACACCTCTAAATAAACTGAAAAATTTAAGCAAACTCTCCTAAAATGTACAGGTTTAGACCCAAAGCTTGTTCTGATTTATTTTTCCAAGATTTGGATACTTATCCTGAGCTTATCCTGATATAATCAGACTTAAAAAAATCATTTTGACTAAATATAATACTTAGAAAGAAAGAAATATACTACATTTTGGAGACTTTCTTAAAAGGCAAATTAGAAAAGATAGGGCGGTTCTTTAATCAAAATTCCAACCCTCCCAGATGATAGTTTAGCTTAGTTGAGTGAATTCTAATCCTTCCTCACCAAGGAATTATTTATTTTGTTTCTTTTTGGCTTCCCCACTGCATGATTTTGAGTTCACTTTATTAGTTTCAATCTTGGACCTACTTTATTAATGTTAATGTTGGTTGTGGGGGTTGGTTGAGTTTTAAATGCATCATTGTGAGATGTTTGCCCATTTTTCATGACTATTTTCAAAGAACATTTTGACTTCTTTTTCCGCAATCTTTGCTGTTCCCTATCTAACTGAGCTCATTCCAGCTCCAAGACCTGTTCCCCCTTTTCTGAAAATATGCATCCAATGATCATCTTATGGCTGCCTTACTATCTCTTAGATTCAATTCAGTTGTCACCTCTAGGAGTTAATTCTATTTGCCTAATATAAAATATACACTCATCTCTTCAATGTCACTTCACCACAGCTTAATTGTTTTTTTTTATAGAACTAGTCACACTCTGACAATTTTCTCACTAATTTGTTCTAATTTCCTATCTCTTTCTATAGCAACATTTATGAATGGGTGGATAATTTGATGGAAATATATAATTGCAGCCTTCCATTTCAGAAATATCTTCAAGGCAAAATGATCTAGATAACTTACAGCTTCAGTTTTCTATTTATTGGCCCATTAGGGGAAAAAAAAGCTCAGAATAAAATATTACTGGTTCAATGTTATAAATATGATAGAAGCATATAATAGAAGCCAGTAATGTCTCTGGCTCCTTCTACTGCCCACTGCTATCTTCCACCCAACTGGATTCTTCAGTTGCCTCTTAAGGACCCTCTTGAAGATGTCTTTTCCCATGTTATTGTACTATGCTTGAGGTTTATTTTTGTTCCATTACCCTCTCATCAACAGCTCATACTGGGAAGAAGTTGATGTCTCTGTTCTGATGTATCAGTGAGTTCCTGGCACAGAACTCCAGTGTTTCAAATAGCATATGTTTCTCATGTAAGTTATCCACTATATAGACTATCACATTTTTCATGAAATACTCTATGATGGCTACATTTCAAGCCCAAGTTGATGAGAGAGCAATTTTTGGGAAAAGGGTTCATTTTTTTTTTTTTTAACTTTCACAAACATCAATCTGAAAACAGTTACAGAAGCCCTGGGAACAAACAGGCTTCTATTTTTCCATTGCTCATCGTCCCGTGTTAAGCTCCAGCAGACAGCCACCCTGTAAGTCACAGGCATGAGTTTTCTGTGGTCACCGCTAGAGCAGAATCTTCCTGGATTTTCTTTCTGCATATATTTTTTATTGATATTTAGGAAATGAAGTTGTCTTCGATGCTCTACTCTAATTTCGTAGATGCATGATATGTCCTTAGGAAGTCAGAGATTCCCTTTGAGTTTTTAAAGAACAGATCCAATATATTCAGATCCTGGAATCCATTTTGAAAGCTTCAGAGAGTAGGGGGAAAGGGTGTAACCATTGGCTACAAGATAGTTCCTGTGAGGGTGTGTGAGATAGCGTGGTCAGCTTGATTGTCTGTTTCAGAGTTTAAAACAATTTCTGGGGGGAATAATATCTTTTCAAAGTCCTTTGAAGTATCAGTGGAATTTTTTTTTTTTTCTCCTAAGTGATTATTCCACGAAGGTACGGGGGATGATTCAGCCAAATCCACAATTTCTCATTTGGATAAACTCCTGATGGCCTCTACTGAGGGATTTCAGCTTCCAACTTCTGGACTCTCCATCCAGCTATTATATTATGGAAATTTACTTTTAGAATATATTCTAAGAACAGAAGTCCTTCCAACTACTTCTCTAACAAGTGTTTCTATAAAACTGAATGGCACTTGTAGCACTGAAAATCATTAGAAACACATATCTTTTGCATATTACAATAACACAAAAAAGAAAGATTTGTATCGTCTCCAAATAGCAGTTATTTTCTCATTTAAATTTGAGCTTCAGATGTGTTTGCTTAAGAGTGTGAAGGAACTAACATACTTCCTTTTGTGGTAATTATTACTTGAACACTGTGATTTTTGGTTTTTTTTCTTTCCTCTAAGGAAGTACATCTAACCATTGCTTAATATCTGGCAGTCTCTGAAGCAAAAGAAAGAAACATTTAATGTTCTTTGCATCATTTTCCATCCAAATAATAATATCAAAATTCTCAGACACTGGTTATGAAAATATAGAAATTGTGGTAACAGCCAATTAGTTCCCAGAAAGTCTTGCAGTTTCAAAATTTTTCCACAATAATTATGCATTGAAAAATCTCCTGATACAAACACAAGTCTTAGTCAGGATAATAGGTCAAATCAGCCTAAGTTTTCCTACTTCCAAGTACAGAGTCTGAAACAACATTCACAGAACAAGAACAACAAAAGCAACAACAAAATATCAATGTATCTTCAATACTGCATCACAATAACTGTGACATAGGGACAGTATTACATTTATATTTACACCAAGGGATTGTTGAGTCCCTCAGATACGTCAGCATTCAATGTATCTCTCTGTGGTAGGATAGATAGGTGAAATCTGGGCGGCTTTTCCGATTGTTTCAATGCGGGTACTAAGTTCCTTCTAGGACTGATTTAGGTTCTTCAAGGTCATGCCTGGGATATGGACATTCTTGACAATATACCCTCCTCTTCACTCTGCTATGGAGATAAACAGAAAAAGGGAAATTTTAAGACTGAGAAACTGATTTGTTTCACAGACCTCCTTCCTTGAAACAATTTTGAGGCTTTAAATAAGTACTTTGCAAAGGTAAATAATATTATATGTTCTACCTCCAGAAAACTTTGAGAATGGATTATATTAGATGTAGTGGCTAGGTCTATACTTTTCAGTGGTTGTATTTCTAGTGTCCAAAAGTGATAGTCATAAATCCCTTTCCAAATGTTTAGTGATAGTAATCACTTTTTTAAAAGATTTTATTTATTTATTTAACAAACAGAGATCACAAGTAGGCAGAGAGAGAGAGGAAGGGAAGCAGACTCCCCACTGAGCAGAGACTGCCCCAGGGCTCAATCCCAGGACCCTGAGCTCATGACCTGAACAGAAGGCAGAGGCTTTTAATCCACTGAGCCACCCAGGCACCCCAGATAGTAATCACTTTTAAGAGAACTTTCCATGAATGACATCCCCTTTAATCACTTCACACCTAATATTTTGGATCTCAGTCCTTGGTCAAACATTCTGTTAATGTGAATAAAATAAATGGTTGATTTAAGATCTGGCTATCTTGGATCCAATATAAATCTTTCTCTCTCTCACCTCTCTTCCTCATTCAAGATAAATAAATCATTTGTTTTCTAGTGAGATCTTGACTAAGACAATGTTGCTACAAAAGTAGAATTATGTTATATACAAGGATTTGCATCAATATTTTTCATGTAAATAATGTAAATATCTTCACTCCTAAAAATATTCTCTAATTAGGCTAGTACTATTTTTTCTATAGTACTCTTTATTCAAACAAAATCTTGAAAGCAAATGAAATGCAAAGGTCTTAGGCTTTACTAATGTTGATTACACACTTCTTTGTGTTGCCAGATTATGTTGACAAAACAGCCATTAATCTAAACACATAAAACATAAATTATCAAGGAACATCTCCACTTATATAGGAGATCCAAATGGGGGTCTAACCTGTATCCCAAACCTAGACACTTAGCTACTTGGAAAAACTAGAAGCAATACTTTATATTTGTCAGAGTCCCTATTTTTGTCTTTCAAGCATATGGAAGGATTGCAATGTTTTGTCCCCAGAGAAGGTACCTGTGGCTATTTGACTTGATTTGGTCAGTGATATAAGAGCAGAAGTAACATGTTGCTACATATGGAAGTAGCAGTGAGCCTGTGTGCTGTTCCTCAAGCTGCCTCCCTTCCCCAGGGCTCCAGAGATTATGGAAGTTTATGTCAAAATGAAGTTTCCATGATCCTGGGGTCCTGAATAGCTGATGAGGAGAATCCCTCTGACAATGCAGTATGAGTATTTAGGATCTACAAGGAATACACTTCGCTGTGTCAACACACTGACATCGAGAGTGTTTTTTCTTTTCTCAGTGTAACCTTGCCAATGCTGACTGATGCTACTACCATCACCACCAGATGTCTACCTATGCTTCCCTCTTTCTCTCCAGCTCAACATCCCTTTCACTGTGATACTGTTATAGATGTCACCACCCATATTCTGTAAACACAGCACAGACATCTCCTCTCCCACACTATTGCTAGATTCTACACAAAGAAAGAGAAGGTGCGCTTCCTCCAAAGACTGTGTGTGCCACTTGGGCAGCCAAAGAACTGTTTATTTTACAGTTAAGCAGCCTCTCACTTCAATGATTTCATGAGTTTTGATCATTGCCCTTGCCCTAGATATTTCTGAGATCTTTCGCTCCTATCTTCAAGGACCTAAAGTCCAAAGGAAGAGATTAGGAGAAAAAATAGGGCTATATATTTTTTCCCATAATCCTATGCAATCTGTTGTCCCACATAAACACAATAATAACAATGACGACAACAAAAGTCTCTCTTTTGTTCACTTGTAAAACAAATATGCTCTGCTAATGAAATGACTGTAAACAGTCGGTGGGAAGGGGGGGGCAGTGGGCAGACAAGTGATTCAGAATATTACAGTCTAAGCCACACCCTACCAATCCAAAAACGTCCTGTTCAACAATAAAACAGATAATCTAGGGCCTGAGGACTATTCTATTCCTGTTATGTTAGAGACTTTATAGGATTTAAAAATCCACCAGGCTATAAGAGCTTTTAAACTGAATGAGTGATACCTCCTTGTAGATAGGAACTATTATTTAATTTCATCCGTCTTTTACCATTAGATCAGATTGTTCAAAGTGTCTTGCCTTTCTACCCAATGTTAATGCTTTTTAGAGGGTATCCCAGGTACCTGTTAATATTCCAACTCACGCAAGGTTATAATTTTCAGCATAATCATTAACATGGAATTCTCAGAGTGGATGGAAATGCCAATAATGTTAACCAGCTTATAGTTTAAAATCAAAATGAAATTGTTTTCATGGCATATACTATATTTACCCATTAAAGGCAAACAAAGGCCTAGTGGAATATCATAATTTGACTGTCTGTATTTCATAAGTAATGGTCAAAGCCACAGATTAGTTAATGTGGCTTGCTCCAAATAGTAATGCAAATCTGTGATATCAAAGGGGCTCGGATCTAATTTGCCCAAGACTTTGAAATCTATCGGATATAGCTTTTATATTAAGTTTATCTTTTATATTATAACATGTTTTCACTGTTACGTGTATTTATGGTATATGCGTGTTTATGGTGTATGTGTGCTTATGGTGGTGTGTGGGACAGTTTCAGAGACGATAGTAATCAACCTAGGTTAGGGAGAAAACATACTTTTAGCTTTTATAATAATCAGCAAATTTCCACTGTTTGTGTGGGATAGTGAAAGGGCCAGTCTGAACTAGTAGGAAGGCTTGATGGCTGTCCCTAGGACTTCTCCACTGCCAGCATCTTTGAGAGCTTATGTTTCTCTCCATCTTTTATGTTCCTGGGAACTATTTCTTAGAAGGGTTTTATGGTGTTAGTTTCTTTACTCTTTTTCCATCTGCTTTCTATAGTCCAGAAACTTCTTATATTTCTTCTTCATTCATGACACAGTTTCTTATTTTAACACTATTACTGAATACTATTTTTCTGGCATTTCAAGGTTTTGAGGCAGAAGTGTGTTCATCCAAATCCAACCTAAAGCTCATTTTGAGAAGATTCTGTAAACCTCTTAGCAAAAACAGTTTTATTTTAAATCTACAAAATTTCAGGACACCGCATGGCTCAAATGGTCAAGCGGTTGCCTTCAGCTCAGGTCATGATCCCAGGGTCCTGGGATACAGCCCAGTTGGTCTCCCTGCTCTGCAGGGAACCTGTTCCTCCCTGTCCCTCTGCCTGCTGTTCCCCTTGCTTGTGGTCTCTCTCTCTCTCTCTCTCACTCTCTGTCAAATAAATAAATAATATCTTATAAAATAATAACATAAATTTTAAAAATTTAAAAATCTACAGAATTTCTACCTATTAAATTCATGGAAATATATTTGGGGCCAATTGTTCTAATAGAGTAAACATGTAAAATAGCCATTTGATTTTTAAAATATTGTATGAATACAGGGGCGCCTGGGTGGCTCAATTAGTTAAGCCTTCTGTTCAGGTCATGATCTCAGGGTCCTGGGATCAAGAGCATTGGGCTTCCTGCTCAGTGAGGAGTCTGCTTCTCCCTCACCTTGGCCTGTTTCTCTGACTTGTGCACTTCCTCTCTCTCTGAAATAAGTAAATAAAATCTTTAAAAAATAAAATGTTGTATTAATACAAAGAAACTAACTTCTTAAATTCATGTAGTCTATTCAAAAACTTTAATGTTTAGAAAATGTGCTGTTTCCCATTATATCTTTTATGGACTAAATTAATATTCACTCTATTTCACTTATTTCAAATATATGTAGAGGTTGTAACATGTGACATATGTGCCTTGCATGAGCAATAATACAAGCATGAGTGTAACATTGACACATAAATACCACCAGCTAATATTTATTGAACACTTACTATGTATACAAACTTTGTGCTAACCAGTATGTAAGCTCTTCTCATTTAATGGTAGACATTGCTATTCTTTGAGGTAGACATTATTATTATCTTCATTTTGCATATAAAAACCAGTGGCATTTCAGTGGAATAAGTCTCAAAATGTCAATGCACAAAGGACAGTGATCATAAAAATTGGGGAAGGAGAGTTGTCATAAAGAAACACACAAGCCATCGATGTTCTAGAGTGAAGATTTGCCAAATGAGTGGGAATAGGCTTATCTTAGAGAAAAAGGGAAGGGATCGTCTCCACAGAGACCTGAATGCATATCAACATTTCAATGTGGTCAAATTAAATGGTGCCAAGAAATCAGCTGGATGTGAAGCTGTCTGTGTTAAGAGCATAGATTCAGACCATATCTAAAAATGAGGAAAAAGACATACAAATGTATTCATCATGATGGTAACACTCAGCCTTGAATTTTAGATTAAAGCCTTTTGTAATTTATATGCAATTTAATGCAGCTTATTTTATTTTATTCTATTTTATTTTTAATTTTATTTATTTATTTGACAAAGAAGGATCACCAGGAGGCAGAAAGGTAGGCAGAGAGCACACTCCCTGCTGAACAGAGAGCCTGATGCAGGGCTCAATCCCAGGACCCTTAAATCATGATCTGAGCCGAAGGCAAAGGCTTAACCCACTGAGCCACCCAGACACCCCAATGCAGCTTATTTTAAAATTCCTTTTTTTTAAGTGAAAAATAGACATGAACTGCACAGCATGTTTTACATAATTTCCTTACTTATGTTACATCATGTGACCCCAACAATAAGTTAGTAAAGTAAATAGTCATAGGTTCATCTTACAGATTAAGAAAGTGAGGCACAGAATGGACAAGCAAACTGTACAAGACCTCAGGGCTTGTAAAGTGGTGGATCCAGAACGTGAAACGTCCAGACTCCAAAACTTGGCCACTACTTGTTAGAACTATTGGAAGTCAGAGCCTTCTGACTGGGATGTGGCGACATAGCATTTCCTAAGTATTTGATACATGAATAAAAACATAGTGTAATGTACAAAATGCACTTTATTTGATGGTAAAGAAATTACTGACCCATAAAAGAATCAGCTGTAATCAACTGATTGTTATTTATAATTCATTTTAAATCATAAGATGCTATATATAAGCAAAAAACCATCCTTGAAAGTGGTCTAAGGTTATCTGTATATCAAAGTAAATAATTTCACTGTTTGAAGAAGACTCAGAGCATTTATGCATGTAAATGGCATTTTGAATTTTGCAAGTTTGGGTCCTGGTCCTTTGTCCTCAGTGCGGTCATTTGTTAACTGTTTTTACTTCCTTTTACCACTGATTTTACCATATAAATCTCATGTCTTACAGTGACCCTCTCCTGCCACCTCCCCGTGAGATGTAGAAAAGCTTTAATACTGCTAAATGGTTTTCCTTATATTTGTTTAACCAAGTGTTTGTGAATTCCATGGTACTGCCCACCTGCAAGTTAATGATCATCTGGTGGAACACTTCAGACTGTAAAGAATTCCATTTTCGACAACCATTTGAGCGTCCTGGTTCTCTCTCTCTCCTCCAAGATACACATGCTAAGCTTAAACATGTATCTGTAAATGAATTGGGAGGAAATTGTAGCAATCTTTATTTTTTTAAATACCTAATGTCTTGTACTGGAGTAGTAAACAGACCAAAATAGTACTAGGGGAATCCCTAGAAAAATGTTTTTGCATGAACCTTGTAATATATAGTCATATCGGTCAAGGCCACTGAGAGAAGTGCATGGGTGTTAAGGAAATTCCAGAACCCAAGTTTGCAACTGATTTATGCCCAATAATCCTGTTCTGAGAACTACTTTGGCAACCACATAGCTTACCTTAAAAGGCTAATCCTTTTTTAGTGATTTTTAGAGTACATGCTCCAAGAATTGTAGGAATTTTGCTTGTAATGTTGTATATTTTTAATTATACCACCACCACTACCAACTCCAGTATCAACAACATTAAGAATATCCACCAAATTTACCACACACTCACCAAACCAATGAATACCACCATCATCACCACCGTTGCCACCACCACATTGCCCCCAAAATAGCAGTAGCACCAATATCCTCATGATCCTTACCCTCATCACCAACAGCACTATCACATTTACCTCCAACTAAAACAACGAGAGAACTCTGTATATTTCATCAAGAACAAGAATTTAGTGAGTATGTAAAGGTGTCTTTTTCCTCTTTTCTGTTCCACCATCTCCAAATGTGAGGAATTTAGTCTTTGTTTTGTTAGACCATTACTAATATCAACTAATATTTTCAGACACAAGGAGAATCACCGAAAGCCATTTATTTCTGTATTAAACAGAGTCATTTTTCACTACCACTCGTTTGATTTTTATAGAAAAACTACAAAGTCTACTCTTTTTTTAAAGATTTTATTTATTTATTTGACACAGAGAGAGAGAGATTGAGAGAGAGAGAGAGAGCAAGCACAAGCAGGGAGAGTGGAAGAGAGAGAAGCAGGCTCCCCACTGAGCGGGGAGCCTGATAAGGGACTGGATCCCAGAACCCCAACATCATGACCTGAGCCGAAGGCAAGTCACTTAACCAACTGAGCCACACAAGAGCCCCAAAATCTATTCTTCATAAGACCAGGAAGTTTAGTGGGCAGACACAAAAACAGTATTCAGCCTCACTTTTAGCTACAGAAATAAACATTACACATATTCACATAGTTCAGAGAGTAGTATAAGAATTTATACCTAATAATAAAAATCCTTAGGATCTGTTTCAAGAAACTTAGGGATATATAAAAGAAGGTTATTAGCATACTGAGGGCACTTGTCAATATGATTAACTTGCATTTTGGTGGCAGCTTTAAATTTTGGGACTCATTTTATTTCAGTTAGGAGATAAGGCATGTCCAAGAAGGAAATGTTAAACTGAGCATCAATGTTTTGTGCAAACGGCAGGCACATAGCAATGCCAAGAAATGACATGGAATAGTCGTTTATGAATGTTAATCGTCTTCACATATTAAATGGTCTTAAATCTTAGTTAATGAAGAACATAATTTAGTACTTTATTTTTTATAATGTATTTTACTTCTTAGAGCTGTTTTAGATTTATAGGAAAAATATGAAGATTGTATAGAGTTCTGATAACCCCAAATCCAGATTTCCCTATTATCAGTATCTTACATTAGTATGGTATGCTTGTTAAAATTTATCAACCAATATTAACATCATTATTATTTAAAATCTATACTTTATTCATTGTCCCTTAGCTTTTATTTACTGTCCTTAATCTGTTCCAGGATCCCATCATATTACCTTTAACTGTAATGTCCCTTTAGGATCCAATTGGTTAGGATAGTTTTTCAGACTTCCTTTGTTTTTGATGATCTTGACAGGTTTTTTTTTTTTTTTCCCATTTCTTAGTTTTTCTAGTTTTTATTTTGTATTTTGTATATTTAAATTCAATTTGCCAAGAAATAGTACATCATTAGTTCTTTACGTAATGTTCAGTGATTCATTGGTTGAGTATATCACCCAGTGCTCATCATATCACATGCCCTCTTCAATGTCCATCAACCAAGTTATCCCATCTCCCCCTGCATCTCCCTTTGAGAAATCCTCAGTTTGTTTTCTGGAGTCAAGAGCCTCATATGTTTTGTCTCCCTCTCTGATATCTTCCCATTCAATTTTTTCCCCACCCCTATTTTCCTCTGCACTATTCCTTATGTTCAACACAGATAATCTTGACCGTTTTGAGGAATACTGGTCAGTTATGCCATAGGATATCTTTTATTCGATTTTTTTACTTTTCTCATGATTAGACAGTGGTTATGAGTTTCTTAGAGGAAGACCACAAAGGCAAAGTGCTATTTTCATTGCAACACATCAAGGATACATACTATTTTTTGATAAGATTCTATTTATTTGAGAGAGAGAGAGAGAGAAATCATGAGCTGGCGGAGAGGCAGAGGGAGAAGCAGACTCTCTGCTGAGCAGCAAAGCCCAACAGAGGACTCCATACCAGGACCATGAAGATCATGACCTGAGCTGAAGGCATATGCTTAACCACTTGAGCCACCCAGGCGCCCACGGGTACATGCGGTTAACGTAAGTTATCAGTGTTGATATTGCTCTTGATCACCTACCCAAGGTGGGGCTTGTTGGTGCATCCATTTTAACGTTATTTTTCTCACTCTTTCCTTACTGCACCTTTTGGAAGAAAGTCAGCATGTGCAACTCACAATTAAGTGGGATTTTGCTGTATGTCCGTGAAGCCAGTGTAAATACATAAATTATTTGAAATTCTTCAGCATGAGAGATTCATCTCTTCTCTCCCATTTATTTGGTCATTTATTTATTAAATTATGGGCTTGTGGATGTTTATTTTATAGTTTGGGTCATCATCCAATATTACTTTTTATTTTAGTATTCAAATTTTTCTAGCTTTGGTGATTGGGAGTTTTTCACTTGATGTCTTTAACATGCTCAAATGATTGTGGGAGGTGTGTGTAGGTGTGTGTGTGTGTAGTACTCTCATACTTTCTAGAACTACAAAATACTCCAGGCTGATCTTGTATATTTCCTGCTCTAGTCCTACCATTAGTCTTTAATATAAGGACCCCAGATTTCTTTTATTGGAGACCAGTATTAGAAATGAAATCTAGGAGGATGTGCACTCATTGTTACTGGATTATCTTTGCTTCTTAGTCCTCTTAGCTGACAGAGGAAAGAAATATGTGTAGATATAAGAGTGTATGTTCATGTATCTTTAAATATGTTTATATGTTAACACCCATATCTGTATTAAGCTAAAATGAGTTTATACTGCTGTACTCAAAAGTCATCCATTACCGGGGCACCTGGGTGGCTCAGTGGGTTAAGCATCTGCCTTAGGCTCAGGTCATGATCCCAAAGTCCTGGGATCGAGCCTTGCATTGGGCTCTCTGCTCAGTAGGGAGCCTGCTTCCCCTTCTCTCTGCCTGCCTCTCCGCCTACTTGTGATCTCTTTCTCTCTCTCTCTCTTTGTTAAATAAATAAATAAAATCTTAAAAAAAAAAAGTCATCTATTACCAAGTGAATCATTCTGGCCTCTCCTCTTGGTTAACTGTAACTTCCCACTTCAACAAAGAAATCTGGATTCCACTAGAACAGTTTACCTAATTGTTCATTTCTAGTAATCATGTATCCTGGTTTCATAATCTAATGCATATTACATTGGGAGACATCCTTATCAACTAGATTATTATTCATATATACAGTTCCTTTTCCCTTTTGTCTTGTAGATTCCTCTCATTTCCAAAATTACTTAGATAGGTATCCTACCCCTCACACTCCCCCACTACATTCAGTAATATTGTTTTCTATATTTGCACTAAAATTAGATTATTCTGCTACTGTCTGTGTTCCATCCTGGGATCCCTTGATCTCCTAAATTACTATTAAAATTTGCAAGTTTCATTATTATTCTATAAAGTTTCATGGCTCTTAATAAATGTATACTGTTGTGTATACACAATTACGGTATCATACGGAATAGTTAAACTGCCCTAAAAATGTCTTCCAGCTTCACCTAAACACCATTTCTTCTTGCTTTTCAAACCCCTACACTTATCTACCCCTAGTGCTGTAATCATTAAATGCATTGTTTGTATTATTATTTTAAACATTTATTTTTATATCACTAAGGGTAAGAAAAAATATTTTACTTTTGTGTATTCATTTTCTAACATTTGTCCTTTCTTTATATAGATTTGAGTATTTAACCTCTATGCTTTTCATCTTCCTTAAATATGACATTTCTTTTAGGGCAAGTCTGTTAACTATGAATTCCTGCAGTTTTTGTTTTTCTGAGAAAGTCTTTATTTCTTCTTTACTTCTGAAGTGTGATTTTACTGGATAAAGAGTTCTGGACTGGTAGCTTTTTTAACTACATTAAAATTTTCATTCCACTCTCTTTTTATGTGTTTTCTGATGAGAAGTCCAATAAAATTCTCATCCTTTTTCTTCTATAAATAAGATGTTGCTCTCCCTTGGCTTCTTTCAAGATTTTATCTTTATCTTAATTATCTTAATTTTCAGCAGTTTGAATACATTATGCCAGATTTTTCCATCTTCAGCCTACTCAATACACTCTGAGCTTCCTCAATCTATTGTTTATTATATGTCATTAACTTTGGAAATACTTGGCTATTTTATTTTAAATACCCCCCCATTTCCATTTTATTTCTTCCCTTCTTGGTATTCTAATGATATCTTTTGTAATTATCCCATGGCTCTTAGAGACCATGTTTTTCTTTGTCTCATTTTTTGGGCGTTTGTTTTTGCTTTGTTCTTTCTGCCTTTCTGACAATCTTTCCTATTCCTCTTTCTTTGTGCATTTTAGTTTGAGATGTCTCTATGGTCATATATTTCAGCTCACTGATTTTTTCCTCAGTTGTGTTCAGTCAGTTGAGGAGATGATCAAAACATTATTATATCAGTTGCAGTGTTTTTGATTTCTAGCATTTCCTCTTAATTCTTTCTTCGTGTATTCATGTGTTTGCTCACATTCCCTGTCTGTTCTTCCATGGTGTCAGTTTCTTACAGTAGTTTCCATAACGTGTTAATCATAGCTATTGTAAATCCCCTGTCTGATAATTTTAACATCTGTTTTATATCTGTATGTTTCTGACGTTTGCCTTGTCTCTTCTGACTGTGCTCTTTCTTGCCTTTTAGCACACTTTGTAATTCTTTTGTTGACATCTGGACATGATGTATTGAGTGTTTGAGGTCTTTAGTGTAATGGTTTATGCTAATCTGGTTTGGAGTTCTGCTTGTTTAATACTTGCCACAGGTGTAAATGCCAGAAGCTTCAAATTCCTCTACTGTCTTCCATTTTGCCTCTCCTGTTGTCCTTGGGATTTGCTAAGAGCTCTTTCTGACCTAGAGTTTTGTCTTGCAACCCTTTCATCTGTAATCCGCTGGTATTAACCTGGAGCCCTGTTGTTTCCAGGGCAGGATTTGGAGGAAGGGAAGTATTCTGTAGTCTTATGTTTACATCTCTGTATCTCTCTTGGGCCATAGCCTTCAACTGTGACTTCCACAAGCATTTATTGACTTTTTTCCCTCGCTTAGGTGAAACAGGAAGCCTAGAGGGGCTAGAATCAGACAAATGCCTTCCCATGGGTGAGACAGGACTCTGTTAAAATCCTAATCTGTGGAGAGTAGTCCCTTGTTATGGAACAACATTCTCGGTGTGTTTCTAATGGTTCTTCTCTTTTCTCTTGGCCAGAGCCACAAGCAACCTTTCTTGACTCTTCACCATTAGAATTTGGCAAAGTTTTAGAAGTAAACCTCGCCAAGACTGTGGCCCATGGGAGTTTCTCTCTCTTATGCTAATATATAGTCAGCCTCCTATAGTTTATAAAAATTTCCATTTAAGTGTTCATACCAGGTCATGACTTGAGCAGCATCTACCCCAGGTAAGCAGACCTCAGGTTTGACCCTCAGGTTTGCTGTCTCTTCACATTACAGGGTGGTGTTTTAGCCTGTAATTGTAGTTTTCCAATAAATACAAAAAAAGTCATTAGTTTTCAATTCATTAAGCCTTTTTTTTTTAAAGATTTTATTTATTTGACAGGCAGAGATCATAAGCAGGCAGAAAGTGGGGGGGGGAGCAGGTTCCCCACTAAGCAGAGAGCCCAATGCGGGGCTTGATCCCAGGACTCTGGGATCATGACTTGAGCCGAAGGCAGAGGCTTTAAACCCACTGAGCCACCCAGGTGCCCCTAAGCTTTTTCTTATTGTAACAATGGAGCAGCTGGGGTCATTTTTCTTTTTGATAATGAGGTCATTCTGATTACCCTTTGCAACATTACTTCTACTTTTTAAGAAAAAATAGTTTATATTTACACATATCTCTAGATTATTAGTGTAAATAATAAATAAATATGTTGTACTAAAGGCATACTGAATACAATTGTCCAATTAGGAATCAGGAAACTATATATTTTTTATATCTAGATCAGAGGTCAATGAAACAGTGGACTGGACCAAATCCAGCCCAGAGCCTGTTTTTGTAGATAAAGCTTTGATGGAATACAACAATCCCATTTATTTATATCTTGTCTGTTATGCTTTCAGGGCTGATAAAAAAGAGTTCCTTTGCAACAGAGACCTTATGAATCACAAAACTAGAATAACTTTTACCTTTCCATTTGCAGAAAAAGTTTGCCTATAACAACTTTAGATGGACCCCAATTTGACATAAGATGATTTCATAGTTTAACCTTCTGGTATGGAGTATATTTTGATTAATTAAATAATATAAATCTTATTTTAAAAATCACTTGATATTCACTAGAACATATTTATTTTGAGAAGGAATGTATAACTATATGTGAGTCATTTTTTTAAAGATTTTATTTATTTATTTGACAGATAGAGATCACAGGTAGGCAGAGAGGCAGGCAGAGAGAGAGAGAAGAGGAAGCAGGTTCCCTGATGAGCAGAGAGCCCGATGTGGGGCTCGATCCCAGGACCCTGGGACCATGACCTGAGCCGAAGGCAGAGGCTTTAACCCACTGAGCCACCCAGGTGCCCCATATGTGAGTCATTTTTTAAGTGATCCGTATTTTCACCAACTTAGGAAATACTGGTATACTGGATCTGGTTTCATGTTATGTCAATTTTTAATCATTGCATATAAATAATCACAATAGATGTAAAAAAAGCAAAGAGAAAGTATTAATTTAGTTACTTAAAGACACCTAGTATTTTACATAAAAACTCATTTTTAAAAAATTTGAACACCTTCTTCAGCATTAAATATGTGTCAAACAAAATAAACACACACATATTATATATATAATATATTATATATATTTTATAAATATTTATATATATATTCAAATGTATTGTGCCAGGAAAGTTAGATTTAATAATTTTGGTTTCATCTATTATATATTTATTTTCTCATTATATTTAATAAAAGGAAAATAATTGTATTGATGCTTTTGTTTTTTTCTTTCCAAGCATCAATATGATAAATAAATTTGAAGAGAACTTCTGAATACTGTTTTTCATATAAAGTTGAAAAATTAATGACACTCAAATCCTGTGGTCATGGGTAATTTAATGTTTGTCCTAACAAACTTGCACATACATTAGCCTCCTATACCTGTCATGAAGTTCAAACATTCATTTAGATGGTTGGATGCTGTGAAAATTTATTGGTTGAAACAAAGAAACAGTTAATAGGTAGGTCATAGTCAATTTGTAAACAACACTCTTTTATGGAGGCAAAATTTCATTAGTGTGGTCTTACCTATTTAATGCTCAAACAACACAAAGAGCAGATTTCCAAGCCTGACACAGTCTCCACTGGAAATCCATAATAGTATTCCTAGAATTTATAATTGTAACTAATAATGAGTGCTTTCAAATAAGATAGGCAAAGGATATTTGGGGGATTTCTTATAACGTGCTTCAATTCATTTTTTAATGTTGCTAAAACCTACAATATGTTCTGTTTTACTAGATGCAAAAATATGAATTTACCTTCAAAAATTTTATAATCTAAAGTAGTATGAACTTTCAAAACTTTTACTTTAGTCCAGGTACTTCATATCATTAAATTCTGTCTTGGTTTTCCATCTCTCTGTTTTATTTAAAAGCATTACATATTAGCTTATGGACTTTTTTGAGATAAACGCAATTTGGGTTCATTGGGATCCACATATCCTTCTCATCCAAAATTCTGTGGATGCCCCAGCAACAAATTTTCCAAGCTACCACCCACCCAGCTCCCCATTGACCAAACCTGTAAAAATTTTGCAAAACCAAAGTTTTTTTTAGATATCACATGTTACCCATATCTGTCCATTGTCCTCACTCTCTCAGGGTTGCTCTGTTTTCACTATAGAAGACATTAGAATATTTAATGCCTTTGTGGAGTTTTTGTACTTTCATAAAAAAAAAAAAAAAAGCTCTTTTTGATAAAGGGTATTCTTCCTGGTTAAGCCAAATACACCATACAAGCAACTGCCTATATAGAAAGCAAGTCTTATGGCAACTTATAAGTATGCTCCATATAATATTTAGTATTCTTTAATTTTGAAATAATGGAAAATGTAACTCAAATTAGTTTAAACAATAAAGTAGATTTATGAGCTTACCTGTCAGGGGAGTCCAAAGGCTCATGTTTGTTTGATTTTGGTGTTTTTTCCAACCATCAGGAAGCAGGATTTTTTAATTAGTCTACTCTGTCTTCCACAAGGAACCTTGTCTAAAGGTTAGCTTCCTTTCAAGATGCAAAATAATCACAGGAAGATTCACATTTCTACGCTACACCTCCTCAAAAGGTATTAAGAGAGAACACGTTATTCTAAAATGTCTTCTGCAATCTCATTTGCTGAGCTTTGATGAAGACCTGTGGCTACAAATTATATTATGCCCCTTATCTCCGTTCTGGCACTCAAATTCCATATTAAAACACAGGCTTTGGGAAGGATGTATGAAAATCTGGAAAAAAGAAGAGAAGTTATCACGAGACAGTATTATGAATATTAAGGAAGTCATGAGAATGTCTCTGATACTCTACATCATCAAATGACAATCAAAGCCTAACTAATTTCTAACTGTATTTCTTAATCTTGTCAGTGTCTCTATTTTACAAAATAATTCAGTTAGGCATCATCTGCTAGAAAATGAAAAGTCTGTACCTTCAGTTACCAAGGACACCTTGCAATAATTCATAGAGAAGTCACTTCAGTCCTGAGATTTATCTCCATGTCTTTCTTCAGAAAGTAAAAGACAAACCAGAAAGAAATGTTCCCATTCAATTATGCAAAACAGATGGTTTTTGGAATCTTCCACTCCTATGCAGAAGGTGAACTTGTGATTCTACTAAAGAAGAGAGCAATAGTGGTATTTTCTGTACTTACCAGTACTTGCTTCACCTCAACACCAAATATTGAATTAACAGAAAGCATAATGATCTAATTAAAAAAAAAAAGACAAGTAATAGTTACAAATCTCCCTTCTATGTTGATAACAGTAAATGTGGAATCAACTAAAATATTCCCCCATGAAGGGGTGATATTTATTTCCTTTTTAAAAATCACGGCTTTTTTTAGTTTAACCTTAAACCCAAGTTTATTAGAAGTTTGTAGGGAGGGGCACCCGGGTGGCTTAGTTGTTAATGGTCTGGCTTTGGCTCAGGTCATAATCCCAGGGTCCTGGGACAGAGCCCTGCTTCAGGCTCCCTGCTTGGCTGGGAAGCCTGCTTCTCCCTTTCCCACTCCCCCTGCTGGTGTTCCCTCTTCCACTGTCAAATAAATTAATAAAATCTTAAAAAAAAAAAAAAAAAAGCTTGTAGCTCATTGTTTTTTTTCCTTATTCACATATTTCCTTCTAAAAAAGTAAAAACCTATATTTGAATGAAGTCCATGGTAATATTGAAAGTTACCTTATTCTTTGTGTACATCAATTCCTAGCCTAGAAATATTTTTAGGGAGCTTTGTTTTTCTTCTACTTTTTCTTCAACCTTCCCCCAAAAGTAGCATCTCCAGACTTCATTGGAACCAATGTTAATGTAGATATAATACAGACACCAGTACAAATAAAAAGAAAAAGCTCAGAATTTACCTTTCTCAAAATATTTTTTTAAAGATTTTATTTTATTTTTTATTTGACAGAGAGAGAGAGAGTGGGAGGGGCAGAGGGAGAATCAGACTCCCCGCCGAGCAGGGAGACCTATGCAGGGCTGGATCCCAGGACCTTGGGATCATGACCTGAGCCGAAAGCAGATGTGTAGCTGAATGAGCCACCCAGGTGCCCCTTTTCTCAAAATATTTATTGGATTTCCAGGATCAAGCCACATTCCCTCCTTCACACATCTCCTTAAATTGGCTTCCAGGAAACCATTCTGTCGTGATTCTCTTACCTTTCACTGACTTTTGCTATTCTATTTCCGTCTGCCTAATATTCAAATACTAGTTTTTCCAAAGATTCAGACAGACCTCTGACATTCTGTATCTATAATCACCTCCTTGATGCTCTTACTCAGTATCATGAATCTTATTATCTAACTACTGAGCTCCCTCTTATTTATTATATATGACTAAAATCTCTCTCCTGAGCTCCAAACTGAAATTTAACTTACTATTAGATTCCTCTGTTTTGTTGTATAATCAACACCTCAAGTTTATCCACAACAAGATCACACTTCAAATGTCCCCTTTCAAATCTGTGCATCCTATAAATCTTCCCTTTCTGACACTATTCTCCCAGTTACTCAAGTAATCCTTCTGTCCCATTTTTTTTTTTTTTTTTTTTTAGAACTTGGACTTTTTCTTCTTCTTTCTTCTTCTTCTTCTTGTTTGTGGTTCTTTTTTACAGCACTTAAAGTAATACTTCACATATAGAAGATATTCAATAAGCAATTCTTGAACAAATGTATGAGTGAATGACAACAGGAGGGGGATAAATTTGGCTTTGGTTGATTTGATTGGAGCATCCTACAAAATAAAATCTTTATAGTCAATTCACTATTCAAGTCATTGTGATGCAGATGGGAACTCTGTTCTCCAATAACTAACATGGAAGAAATTGCTTAGAGAGTGTGAAAATTGAGGAGAGGAAAATATAAAAATGTTCTATGGGATGGCAATTTTCAAGCCTTGGAGAGAGATATCAATGCCTGAAAAGAGAAGGAGCAGAAGGGATTAGAGAAACAGAATGAAAATAATTGTGATTAGAGTCAAAGGAACTAAGAAAAGGATTGCAAAAGAGTCAATATTATCAAATGCCCGAGAGAGACCAAGTTAGATAAGAACTTGGATTGACAAAAAGGGGGTTCCTAAGGAGATAATTAAGGCAGATTTAGAGAAATTATTGGGATGCAAGTCAAGTTACAACACATTGAGAATTCAATGGGAAGAAAGGAGGTGGAAATTGTGAGCACAGTTTGTAGGTCCGTTATTCTTGGCTGTAAGAAGTGCAAAGAGGTGGCTGGATACAGAGCACAGAGTACAAGATTACTGTTTTCTCCACTCATGTGAAAGGAAAAATCTATATATGCCAAGGGAAAAAATCAATAATAAGGGAACATTTGAATTCATAAGGGGATACTTTATGGGATGAAGTCCGAGGAGAGAGAGATGTCTATGATTCTAGTTGGACAGATGGAAACAAAAATATTTATTTTATTGAAATTGACAAAATGCTCTCTTATCAGTTTTCTTGATGGAATATCAGTCCTATTATTAAAGAACTTCCTCCAAAGAAAAGGCTTAAATAAAGTGATGTGAAAGAAAAGGTATAAATAATATTAAAAATGTATTCGTTTGCAGTCAGAGATAACTAGTACAAGAAGAGCCGGTACTCTTCTTGTTGTGGCCTGCATATCCTCTGCCTATGGAAAAACTAAAAGGAAAGCTAAACTCCTACTGAAAGGCTTGCACGGTATAATGATCTACTCTTGGGGGAAGAAAAGGCAAAGTCTTTGTTCTCCTCTCCATTAGCTTTCTATGACTAAATAAAGATATCCCCAGGGAAAGTAAACTTTAGGACCTGCTGAGAATATAACTTCACCCAGGTGGCTTGTAGTTACCGGAGAGTATCACTGAGAGCACATAGCATTGAATTCAATCCACAAAAACACTAATGACATAAAATGGAAAGAGTTGGAATCTCTTATTAGTAGGTAATTAATAGTCTCTTGGCAAGGAGAAAACTTACTATATTTCTGGGACTTTTCTAATGAACACTGTACTTTTTACTTTGAGGTAAACTTGTAGGAGTCAGCAAATGCATGATCCTTGAAGAGGAATTTGAAGAATCCTGTGTTAGAAGGTCCTCGGTTATTTCTTTGGGTCACAACTGTGATGCACTCCTAAAAATGCTAAGCCATAGTTTTATTTTGATTCTAAAATAATTTCTTAATGTTGAGATTACACATCTATACTAAAGTGGAGTGATTTATTCAAAACATTCCATTTTACTGCATTTTTGTCACATTATTTTGGAATCTAGGAAAGTATTTTCTTGGTATATTCATGTTTCTCTAGTACAATTTTCAAACAAAGGACAGTAAGAAACAGCGTGGGAACTGTCTTTTAAAATTGCTTTTCTCTGGGTGGCTGGGGGATGCAGTCGGGTTTCAGCTCAGGTCTGATCTCAGGGTCATGAGATCCAGTCCTGCACGGGGCTCTGTGCTCAGCATGGAGTCATCTTGGGATTCTCTTTCTCCCCCTGCCCCTCACACTTACGCTCTTTCTCTCTCTAAAATAAATAAATAAGTCTTTAAAAATTGCTTTTCTCACTCATATATGGAATTTAAGAAACCAACCAAACAAGGAAAGAGGAAAGAGAGAGATAGAGACAAAGCAAGAAACAGACTCTTAACTATAGAGAGCAAACTGATAATGGTGGAAGAGGAGGATGGAGGGATAAGTGATGGGATTTAAGGGGGTGCAACTGTTATGATGAGCACTGGGTGTTGTATGGAAGGGACTCACTATATTATACAACTGAAACTAATACTGCACTGTATGTTAACTAACTGGAATTGAAATAAAAACTTAAAAAAAGAAAAGAACAAAGTAGAAAAAAAGAGAATAGGAGAGAAAGAGAGTGAAATATAGATAAATATAGGAGATTTCCCCTGACTTCTAGAAAATTCTTTGGAAGAGTATCATAAAGTTAGGTAGCTCTAATAAAATGTTTGAAGACTATAAAAATAAAATAATAAATCAGTTTTCTCAGAATTTATATTAAAAATGTTCTGGTGTAGTAATACTTGGTTTAAAGGTGACTTCATAAAGTTTTTCCTCAAGATGAAGAGATTTAAAAAGGTTATCAAGAACCAAGAATCAGATGCTAATTTCTTTCTTTGAAGCAAATAATGGTCATTTTTATTCTGGAATACTTGATCATAAGTCATTATTACAGACAGTGAGAAAACATGAGGGGTACTTATCAATTAACAGATATAAGGACCAGCAGCATAGATGTTGCATAGAAACTTGTTAAAAATATAAATTATCCACCTTCAGCCCAGACCTACCAAATAAGACTCTCTACCTTGACAGGGTCCAGAGATGATAGTTTTGTACATCTAGACTTATGTAAAAGGTTGAAAAGGCTGTCCTATGGTGATTACTGTGTAAGTATATACACTCAGTTGTTCTTTTTAAGAGCTAATGAGAAGGAAGAAGTCTTCCCATTTGGGATAGCTTTTAGAACTTCTCTCTTTCTCTCTCTCTGCACTTATCCAATGAAGTACATACCCCCTGAAGACCTCTGGCAGTCCTTTTGGAACACACTGGGGAATTTGTCTTAGAATAAAGCCTGCACTGGAATTTTAAATGGATGAGAATTCAGTAACATCCTTGAAATGACAAATCAATCAGCCCAGAAGGTGAAACCACATCTGGACATTTAAGTCAATTGATGTTCCTCCAATTGAACATCAGACTCCAAACTGAGTTCTGTTTCTTCCAAGTAAAGACTCAGCATGTTAGGTGATAGGTTATTGAAGCATTTATTTAAAAAATAGATAATTAGGGGCACCTGGGTGGCTCAGTGGGTTAAAGCCTCTGCCTTCGGCTCAGGTCATGATCCCAGGGTCCTGGGATCGAGCCCCGCATAGGGCTCTCTGCTCAGCGGGGAGCCTGCTTCCTCCTCTCTCTCTGCCTGTCTCTCTGCCTACTTGTGATCTCTATCTGTCAAATGAATAAATAAAAAAATCTTTTTAAAAAAATAGATAATTACCAGATACCAGGGCCTAAATTTTTCACAAAAAATTTTAAAGAAAAGATACACAAATGCTTGGATAATCTCTGCGAGGACATTTTGCTTTTTCTTTCATGAAGGGCAGAATAATATTTTGAACTATTATTAATATGGGACACTTGTCTATTCCTCATGCTTATTTTTTCTCATACTTAAAATCTTCTCCTCTTCAGACAACTAGGACATCCTATAGTCACTAACTCCAGAGAAAGTTTGTTACTTACTAAAGAAGTACACATTTCAGAAATAACTTCTTTGGAAAAATTTTGGCCTCAAATCAAACATTATTTTCTGGTTCAGAACACAGTTTGGCTACTAATAGGCAGCAATATTTTCAGCCTGGCAGACCGCTGTCATGAGTGCTGAAAGCAAAAGAATTTCATGTATTTATAAATTGAGTTTTATCTTCATATTTGTAAGCTATTTATTTTTAAAAATATTCTTTTTATCCCTATGTTTATATCAAGAAGAAAGATATCGTGATATTCAAAATAATAAGGAAGCACTACCATTTCTTTAGAGATTGCTTACAATTCTATTTTCTCAATATGAATCAAATTTGATGTTGTTTCAGATAGAAGCATGCAAGGCAACCAAAGAATAAGTATCAGTCAGAAACACTGAGATACTTGCCACTGTTTAATACACACTAAGACGAATAGAAAAAGTCACTTTGAGTGCAGATGTTCTTAACTGGAATAGTCTGAAATATAGTTTGAATTACTTTAAACAGAAAAAGAAGAATGAGTTTTAATGATAATGAGGTATTTTCAGAAAATAAGAATAATGAAGTATATAATACTTAGGTGGGGAAAAATAACCAAGAGATCCTATCTTCACTAAAGACTTCTCCAGATCAGAGTTTCTCAAACTGGCACTGTGAGCTGGGTAACCCTTTGCAAGGACAATGTCCTGTGCATGTAGCATGTTTAACAGCATCTCTAACCTCCACCAACTAGATGTCAATAGTCCCTTCCTCAGTGTGATGGCTAAATATCCCCTGGGGTCAAAATAGCCCTTAATTGAAAACCGCTATGACAGATATAGAAGTAGATCTTTATTACACATAGGTATTGATTTGATGCAGATACAAATGAAGATAGATGTAGACAAAGATGGAAGTAGAGATACAGATAATGCTATAGGTGTGATCCACTGCACATCATGACTTTCTCTTGCATACTGATAAAAGTGAACACTGAGTTTTACAACTTAAAATTCAGCACCTGGAAATAAAACAGCTTTAGACTTCTTTTTTGGTGTCATGTTAAAAACAAACAAAAAACAAAAGGTGGAAGCATCTGGGTGGCTCGTTTGGTTAAGTGTCTGCCTTCTGCTCAGGTCATTATAATCCCATGTCTTAGGATCAAGCCCCACATTGGGATCCTTGTTCAGCAGGGAGTTTGCTTCTCCCTCTGCTCCTCCCCCTGCTCATGTTCTCTGTCTCTCTCTCAAATAAATAAAATCTTAAAAAAAAAAAAAAAAGAATTCCAGTAACTCAATGATACTCCTTTGTTCATGAGTTTCCCTCACACTAATCAACTGCATGCAGGACACATTGAATCATATCACAGTGACATCAGCTCGACCCCAAGACCTGACCTTTACTGTTTACCTGTTTGTACCCACCAACCTTTGTCCCACATTTTTTTCTTTAAGCTCTTCTTTCCAGCTTATCTCTTAACTCTGGCAAAAGACCAGACCAGCATAACATCTTCTGATGGACACCAAAACTACCCCTCAAGCAATAATGACTGCCCTGACACAGAGCTCTTGTGGCCCTGACCAGTCTGAGCTTAACCCCTGACTCAGGCCTGCACAGATGGGCCATGGAGAGACCACAGTTACAGTTACCTCATTATAATGCTAAAAATCTCTGCCCAAGGAGGAGCACCAGCCTCATTTATATAACATACAATGTATGTATAGGTACCTTTCTTTAAGGTCCATAGCTGATCTCATGCTCATCGTTATATATGTTGACAAGGCTCCCTTTTTTAAAATGCATATCCTAAGTCAAATTAAAAGGAATCCATTCACTCTTGCTTAGGGAGTTCTGACTTTGGAAGTTATACCCTGTGATCTCCTTATTTGCTGCAAATAGTTTCCTGTGTGACAATCACCTGGTATAGTTTCTATTTGTGACTTATCAAGGAGGGAGCTCACATTAGTTCAATTACAATAATAACTCATAACAAAATACAGAAAGATAGTGTTGGGAGAATAATCACCAGAAAGGAGCAATGCTCCCAGAAAACCAGGGGCTTCCAAAGAGCCTTCATGAAATAGAAGAGAGAAAATTACCAAACAACTCAGTACAGGAGATTTTCCTGAGCAACAAACAGAAGTCTTCAAAGGAAAAGGGTTTCACAAAACTCTTAGAAAGATTAAAAAAAAAAAAAAAGTATCAGCTAAAAACTTTCACAAGAAAAAAACAATTCACTGGCAAAAGAATGAGAATCAATGTGACATTAGTCACCTCATCTGTAATTACTGAAATTAAAAGAAAATCCAATCTTAAGATTCCATGGGAAATGATTTCAGCCTATAATTTTATATCTATCAAAATATAGTAAAAAATGAAGATATTTTAAGGTCTCAAAAATTTTAGCTCACATCCATTTGTTTTTAGGAAACCAATGGTGAACTTACTATTTTTTTTTATTTTTTAAAGGTTTTTATTTATTTTGGATATATAGAGAGAGGGAGAGCCTGAGCAGGGGGAGGAGCAGAGGGAAAGGGACAAGCAGACTCCATGCTGAACGCAGAACCCTACCCCGGTCTGATCCCGCAACCCTAAGAGCAAGATCTGAGCTGAAATAAAGAGTCAGATGCTTAACCTACTGAGCCATCCAGGCACCCCATCAGTGGTGAATTTAGAGTAAAATATTAAAGTAAACAGTAAAACAAAAAACAAGAGATACAAGAGATAATGAATCCAGTGAAATAGAGAAGGAAGGTCCCAAAAGGACAAGTCCAGACTTGATCAGGACAAAGGATATAAAGCAAATCCTTTGAGAGAAAAAAAACCTTTCAAGGAAGAATAGAACTAAATCTGGGAAACAAACTGAAGGTTACAGAAGAGAGAGGTGTGAGAAAATGGGGTGACCAGGTAATGGGTAATAAGAAGAGCATGTGTGGTGATGAGCACTGGTGTTATATACAACTAATGAATCATTGAGCACTGCATCAAAAACTAATGATGTACTTACTATATGTTGGCTAATTGAACATAATAAAAATTTTTAATTCAACATGTTAATGCATAAAATATTAAAATAAAATAAATCTTAGAAAGTGTACTAATGGCAAATTTTAAGACAAAAGAAAGGTAATCATTAATTCTAGAGAAAATAAACTGTAAGAGGACATAAAGCCAATATGAAGTTAATCAAAATGACTCATATTTTTGAGGAGTTGCTGGGGAATCAAGAAGAATATATGTTAAGAATATTCTCCTTAAAGTGGACAAAAGACTTATAAATTCGGAACTGTAGCAAAAAGATATACTTATAGAAAAACTTCTGTGAAGTTTTTGTTTCTGAAGTTTCTGTGAATAATAGTATTTAATGATAAATCCATAATATTCTAAAAATATAGGTTTTTTCTGTTTCATCCAGATTTATATAGATATAACTTATGTGCATTTTATTCACCTTTTGTGGAACAGTTCTTTGAGACTGACAAGTGAATACCATCCCAGAACCCCTACTACTAATAATATATGGAATATGTACTTCATCCCAAAACCTACCCTTAGGTATATTTGCAGTGATTACCCCTCAGAATCACATTTTTCAGAATGTCATGTAAATCATACAGTAGGTAGTCTTTTTTCATCGCTTCTTTCTCTTACAATAATGTTTGTATTTGCCAATATAATTGTATATATCAGAAATATGTTACATTTTATTGCTGATAAATATTCCATTATATTGGTTTATTTCCAGTTCAGTGCAGCAGGTATCAATCAGGACACAGAAACCACACAATAATTTTAGTAGGAAAATTTTAATATAAAAACTTTTAATGTGGGAATTGGAGTAATGGGGATTTGACTCATAGGCAAATAGAGCACTAAAGAATATAGCAATAGCTGATAGAGACAGCAGCCATCACCCCAAGACTGAAATAAAACACCTAGAGAAGAGGTCAACCCTGTCTGGGGCTAAGACCCAAATCTCACAGGAAAGAGTGTCATTATAGCTCAAAAGATAGCAGAGAAGTTGGGTAATACACTGGCAGAACTCACTAGAAATCCACCTTCGGAAATAGTGGAGGAAGCTGGAACTTACTGCAAGCTTCTCCAACTTTGTTCTTGTTATTCAAAATTGTTTTGGCTATTCTAAGTCTTTTATTTTCCATATAAATTTTAGAACTGGCATGTCAATATAAGTAAGGAATGCTGGAATTTTGATTGGAATATTGTAGAATCTACAGATGGATTTAGGGAGCATTATCATTTTAAGCTTATTGAGACTTCCAAGCCAGGAAAATTATTTATCTTTTTTTAACTTTTAGAAGTAATCTATATTGCAATTATTCCAGTGAAAAATTTTTAAAAATTCTCAAAATCAGTGATCATAGAGACATCATCTAATATGTAGTTAGTATTATTGGAAAAGACAATCATTTCTAGGTGAAGAAGAGGGAGTGCCATTTATCCCTTTCATCGAAAGATAAACCTCACAAAATCTAGCATATCTAATAGTAATTATAACTGACTCAGGATGATTTCAGGTATCAGAGATACCAGATGCCTCCAAACATAAGGGATGGTATGGAACTGAAATCAGCTATATGGAAAATATGTATGTCAGGAATCTGAAACCCTAGTCTTTTTTAAACCTCTTATATTCGAGTACCTGACCCCATCCCCTAGGGGAAAAAATAGAAAGTTTACTTTCTGGGAACACTGGACCACCAAATCTCTCATCTCAGAAACAGGAACATATTGGAGGTTGTAATTTAGATGCTAAGAACCATAGGGGAAAACAGGCATTAATAATAAAATTCTACCGTTCTCCCCCTTGCCTGCTACCAACAGATTAGACCATACTTCTCTAGGGATAACAACTGGCCCCCAAAGAATGGGAAAATTAATAATAATGATTTAGAAGTGCGATGATGCAAAGTCTGTACCTTCCGCAATCACTGTAGCAAAAAGCACTGTAAAAAAAAAAAAAAACAAAAAAAAAACGGTCCTACTCATATACACAGAGCATCCAAAGAGTAATTTTAGAACCTCATTTTAAATTATTAATAGCTAGTTGAGGATCACCAGATTTTTTTTTAATTTCTAAATGAAAGGTACCAAAACAAACAAAAAAGTAGATAAAAGGAAACTAAAAAACACAGATATTATAGGAAAAATTAAAATTCAAATATATATATATATAAATTGTACCCTGAGAGAAAATAGAAAATAATGAAAGAAAATGGATCAGGATACAATTTTTAAATTAAAAGACAGAGTTAATTAAATGTTCTTGAAATCTGAAAAAAAAAATATGGGATAAAACAAACAGAACAAAAAACATGCAAAGGAAGAAAGATTTTTAAATTACAGGATTAACACAGGAAGCTCAATAACGGAGTAAAAATTTTCAGAAATAAAAGAGTTTCAGAAGAAAAGGATGTTGCCAACAAATTCATATGAGAAAATTATCCATAACTTAGGAACATGGGTTTCCCATTTAAAGGGCCTAAATCTCAATGATTAAAAAACAAAAATAAAACAAATAAACAAACAAAAAATAATACCCCCTAGGTGGAGAGCAGGTCATACGGAAAAACTGAGGATCAGAAGAGTATGGAGCTTCTCACAGGGAGTACTAATTACGCATTCCTCAGTAAAAATATTTCTCACCCTAATCCATGATTATTCATTTCAGACAATACCTAAATCATCATACATGAAATGTTGGTAAAAACTGAACGTAAAGTCACTGTTGGTGAGAACTCAGAAGAAAAAGAGGAAAATGTTATTAGAGCTGGAGGAAAAAGGGTCCTTATCATAAAATGGCAGAAAGCTTAGTGAAATTACATTCTGCATTTTTACAGAAAGCAGAATTTGTAAGCAAGGAATGTGAATATCTAGGTGAGTAGATTTCTAACCAGTATGTGGAAGGTAGACCTTGATCCTTCCTGCTGCTTATGGTAAAATGTGAGAGGGAAGAGATAGATCGAGGGAAGCACTGTCAAAGCAAAAGGAAATAGGACCTGATTATATGTGAAATTCTTAGTCTGGCCAGATTGCAAAGACACTAAAACTAGAAGAATCACTGTCAAGAGAGCCTGCCCTGAGGAGAAAGCCAAAGGTGTGGCTGGACAACCTTCTGCGAGTGCTTTGGAAGGATCAAAAGATCAGAGTATTCAATTACACATGTGGCTCTATGAGTGATTAGACAAATGACTCATAGATCCCCTCAGTCATGGAAGCAGAAGCCAGGAACACGGATGGAATTACCCAAGAGAGATCTGTGGATAAGCCTCTTGTCTAAAGGAGTGAATCCCTGAAACACACAAGGGAGATTTACAAGGTTCCTGACACTATTTGCCAACAGTCATATTGCCATGTTGAATTAAAAAAGAAAGAGAACAAAATGAGGGAAGACTGTTAAGACTCCCAAAACTCTATATGTAGGAAATAGTCAGATAAAACTCCTCAGCTGCAAACACATTTAGCTTTTATGAAAAAGAAAGGTGTGTCTAAGTACATAGTCTTGATTAGAGCCAGAGGGAAGAACCTCTAACTCAGAGGACAGCCAGAACCCTGAGGATTATTTCAAAGCCTTGGGACCTAATGGTACTTGCCCATTTGGACATTGCTCCAGACTGGTGACCCTCTTTTCTTTCCATTTTAATGCTTTTTGAATGAGGACATTGATAAATGTTACCTTATGTCTGTCTCACCGTTGTATTTTGGGAGCAAGTAGGGTGTTCTCTAGTTTTGCAGATGCACAGATGAAGATGGATGGATTTGTCCTGGGATGGAGTATACTGAGAGCTTCACTCATACTTAATCTTTGATTTAGATAATGAGATTTGTGCCTTTGATGATGAAACTTAGATGAAACTCTGAACTTGAGATGATGCTGTCACACTTGAGACTCAGAGATCTGGGAATAAGACAAATGTCCTTGGCACATGGAAGGAACATGAATCTCTGGGGGTCTTCAACACACATAATGACCCTCTGAGATGCCCACTCCATAATCCCTACAACAGGTGACTATGTTACCGTTTGGTGCAGAGGGATTTGGAGATGTTAGGCCAAGGATCATGAGATGGAGAAATATTCTGGTTCATCCGGCTAGGCCCAATATAATCACAAATGTCCTAATAAGAAAGAAGCTGAGAGCCAGGAGTTGGAAAAAGGCACTGTGATTATAGAAGCTGAGAGAAAGACTAGAAGACATATGAAGATGGAGGCTGTGGTCAGAGACCAAGAAATTCAGGTTCTAAAACCTATAAAACACAAGAAGACAAGTTTCCTCTAAAACTTTTAGGAGAAATGAAACATTGCTGATCCATTTTAGACTTCTGAACTCTGGAACGGTATGAGAGCATATTTGTATGTTTGAAGCCCCTGAGTCTGTGACTTCCTATCCCTAAACTCACCAGGTCATCTCCCTTATCTCCCCATCCCCTTTCTCCCCTCCTTACCTTTCCACTTGCCCTAAGATGGAGAAGTTAGAGGAAAAAACAAACAAACAAAAAACAAAACAGAAACCAGCAGCTAAATGTACCACAGCAAACTTTGGGCAAATAGCCCTACCACTTCAATAGAGAGGTTTATGGGAGAAGCAAGGGGATCAGTGTCCCTCAAGAATCCCTTGTTCTTATGCAATCAAGGTGCATATTGGACCACACAGGCAGCAGATTACATGGATGGGTGTCATTCCAAGGGCTTGACGTTCCACTCTAAAACGTAACTAACATCCCTGTAAGCTTAAACTCAAATAAAGCCTAGAGGCTTATGGGACTCCTTAGAGGTCACAGTAGGAGGTCCAGCCCAGACACCTCTCTGAAAAATCCTTGAGGAGGTGTTTCCAAAGCAAAGTCCCCAAGCCCATAAAAAATAAATCCATATTGTTTTAAGCTACTACATTTGTGAATACTTGTTACAACAGCAATAGGAAACTAACCAGCATCCAAAGTATAAATTCAGCATGAAAATATTTCGGACATCCACGGGTCCAAAATTCATTTCATGTACCCTTTCCCAGGAGGATCGTGAAAGATATGTCTTTTGAACAGAGGAATAAACTCTAAAAGACTGTATTCTGGAAACCAAAAATACAACATGGAAGACATGAATGTCTTTACCCTGTAGGCTCCTGTTTCCTTTGGTGTATTACAAGACAAGGGGATGCTGCAGCTTCATTTTAATACACTTATTTGTCCACTAGATGTTTACAGCTACAGGTTACCAAATACAATATCTGGAAAACGGTGTGTGTAATTCTGACAAAGTTCAACATAAAAACAGCTTCTATGAGGAGTTATACAGTTTGACTTCAAACTGTGGTCTTTTTTTTTTTTTAATTAACATACAATGTATTATTTGCTTTAGGGGTACAGGTCTGTGAATCATCAGTCTTACACAGTTCACAGCACTCACCATAGCCTCCCCAATATCCATTGGAGAATATGGGAACATACCCTCCCCAATGTCCATTACCCGGCCACCCTATCCCTCTCCACCACCCCCCAGCAACCCTCAGTTTGTTTTGTGAGATTAAGAGTCTTTTATGGTTTGTCTCCCTTCCTGTTCCCATCTTGTTTCATTTTTTTCCCTCCCTTCCTCCCATGACCCCCCACCCTGCTTCTCAAATTCCTCATATCAGAGAGATCATATGATAATTGTCTTTCTCTGATTGACTTATTTAGCTCAGCATAATGCCCTCTAATTCTATTCACGTCATTGCAAATGGCAGGATTTCAGGGGGTTTTGATGGCTGCATAGTATTCCATTGTGTGTGTGTGTGTGTGTGTGTGTGTGTGTGTGTGTGTGTGTGTGTGTAGCTCTGGTCTTCTTATAGAAAAAGAAGAAATGGCTATAACATGCAGGATGCCTGCTCTTGGATTGTCATTAGGTTAAGTTCTTTAACACATGCATGGTAATGAGGTGAGTTCATAATTATTTACATTTAGAGATGACGAATGAGGTTTACAAAAGCATTAAGAAACTCGCTGATGCCACAATAATATCAAATACATAGATTAAATGGGAATTGTAGTTTTTCTATTCAGAATACAGGCTGTTGTGTCCACTTTCTACTGGATACCATCAACTCTTATTCGAGGGAAAAATGTCCTGTTTTATGTAAAGAATAAGGCTCAAAACAGAACCAGCCACAAAGTCAAAAGATATTCCCACTTGACTAGCTGAACTCTCATTAGCATCACGATCATTTTAAGAACAATTTGAAATAAGACCACTCACCTGGATGTAGTTAAGAGCCATGGTATATGTTTACCTGCCATGAAAAATGTTTTCCTTATACATCATGCCTAAAAAGTTTCTTTCTTCACAGCTGGAAAAACTCAATAGCCAATTTGTTTTTCACAGAACATCATCTGGTTTCAGGTAGTGCCAGAAGACACGAGAAAAATGAATAGAATCAAAATGGATGTGAACCATGTAAACTGGTTTCATATCAGATTTTTAAATGTTTGTTTAACTGAATGTGAAAATACCTACTAAACAAAATGCTCCAACTAGAAATTTATAAGTTGTTTTGTGAAGTTAATTTTTATCAACTTCAAATACTTTACTTTACTATCAAAATAGTAAGCATACATGGATCAAACAACTATTATGTACTTGTTGTTCTACTCTATTTTTTATAACACGAAGACTAGCAACAATTCTATAAAGGACTTTATAAATGAATCCTCTTTGACAGGTCAATTTACCCACAGAGTTATAGCTACTTATTAACATAATATCATTTGGAGTAAGTATTCTGACTTCTGTTGTAACAGTATTGAATATTTTTACCTAAAGTTTTTTAAACTTTAAACTTTAAAAAAGAATATTCTTCCCTAAATGAAAACTGGGTTAAGAAGTCATATTCTGTCAAAAGTTTTAGAAGCAAATGACTCAGTCAACAAGAGGATGCAAGGATGCAGGCATTCTTTTGTCAAAGAGATGAAATTTTAAGAAATAATTTATCCTATTTTGGTGCAAAGGCAAAAGTGCAATTTCTAAGTAAAACCAAGAATAGCAAAATGTTACACTAGGTAAGTGGATTACAATATAGGTGTTCTAGAAAGTTATAAATGAGCTTCTCTTGCCTCAAAAGCTTTAAACTATTTAATAAATTAGAAAGAAAACACATTAGTTAAGTGTTAATTTTACTCGATTACTTAAACTCAATCTCAATTTCCAGGGGACAATTATTATATAGTTTACACAGCAGGATTTTTTTTTTTTTTTAATGCATGGAACTTTCAGGAAATTATTTTGTAGAAATAACGTTTAGACTGCTAGTGGAAGGTGGCAGATTGGGGAAAGGCATTCCCTCCCAATATCCTGTGGAAATGAAGGTAAATTCACTTTAGAATGTGCAAATCCAAAACATGGTTCTGGAAAGCAAGGGTGTGTGTTATTAATGCTTTTCACTGACTTTGAGGAATTTCTGGAATGTAGCATTGGTATTGCATTGGAGAAGCAACTGAATAGAGCTTCCAAAAGAAGCACAAAGGAGAATCCTTCCTATCTATTAAAAACAAAAACAAAAACAAAAACAAAAAAACAAAAAACAAAACAAAAACAAAAACCTACGGTCTCCATGAACAGTCACAAAGAACAGGTAGCAAGACTAGTGATAGATACATGATTATCTGCAGAAGATCCCAGCCTCTTGTACTTTCCTAGATCACTCAGCTATCCAGAAGAACTTCTTTGTAGACTGTTCTGCTGGCTTTCCACCATATACTCAACATTTAAATTGGAGTTCCATGGGTCTAGGTTTATGCTATTTTCTCTGCTCTACACTATATATATTATGTGTATAACTATATATATGCATATAGTTTTATATATATATATATATATATATATAATTTATTTATTTGACAGAGAGAGACAGCGAGAGAGGGAACACAAGCAGAGGGGGTGGGAGAGGGAGAAGCAGGCTCCCCTGAGCAGGGAGTCTGATACAGGGCTCTATCCCAGGACCCTGGGATCATGACTTGACCCAAAGGCAGGTGCTTAGTGACTGAGCCACCCAGAAGCCCCTGCTCTCTATATTTTTTCTTATTTCATTTAAACTTTTCTCATCTTCTTGGGTATCATCTATCTCCTGATGACTACCATTTTTCTTTAAATCTCCAACACCTATCTTAACCATATAGCTCCAAATTGCCCACTGACAGGTCCACTTTCATGTTTCAAGACTTCTATATTGGCCACTCACCGATTAGGATCCATTCATCCATTCTATAATAACAGCACTTTAATTATCCTTTAGGAAATCATGTTTCCCCTACTCATCCCATGTGGTTCAGATAGGATGTATTCCTACACTGTCCCAAGCATCTGCCTATATTTCAGATTTAGCCAATCACATAAATCTATTCTGACCCATAAGAAACAAGTCAGTGCCTTAACTGAAGTTACTAAGAAAAAGGAAAACCTTATTCTCCTGTGGCAGACAAGAGTGTGAAGGTTTATGGGGCCATAGTGAAGAGAAAGCTGGTTAAACACACACACACACACACACGGCTCAAAACAGAGAGACAAAAGCAACATTTTAGTAATATAATTTGAACCTCAGACCCCTGTTCTCTTCCTCATGCTATCATGCTTTTGTGGGTTTTTGTGTGCTATTGTTGTTTGTTTCAAATTTTTATTTAAATTCTAGTTGGTTGACATATAGTGTAATACTAATTCAGGAATAGAATTTAGTGGTTCATCACTTACCTACAACACTCAGTGCTCCTCACAAGTGACCTCCTTAATATCCACCACTTGTTTAGCCTATCCCACTGCACACGTCCATCCATTACCCTCAGTTTATTCTCTATCTTTAACAGCCTTTTATGGTTTGCTTCCCTCTTTCTTTTTTTCCCCTTCCCATATATTTATCTGTTTTGTTTCTTAAATTCCACCTATAAGTGAAATAAAATGGTATTTGCTTTTCTCTGACTTATTTCACTTAGCACAATATAGTCTAGCTTCATCCATGTTGTTGCAAATGGCAAGAATTCATTCTTATTGATGGCTGAGCAATATTCCAGTGTGTGTGTGTGTGTGCGTGTGTGTGTGTGTGTGTGTGTGTGTATCACATCTTCTTTATCCATTCACCAGTTGATGGGCATTCAGGCTCTTTCAATAGTTTGACTGTCGTCAATAAGGCTGCTATAAACATTGGGGTGCATGTATCCCTTTGAAACTGCATTTCTGTATCCTTCAAGTAAATATCCAGTAGTGCAATTATTGAATCATTCATTTTTAGCTTTATTGAGGAAACTCCATACTGTTTTCCAGAGTGGTTGCACCAGTTTGCATTCTCACCAACAGTGCAAGAGGGTTCCCCTTTCTCCACATCTTCACCAACACCTATAGTTTACTGTGTTGTTAATTTTAGCCATTCTGACAGGTGTGAGGTGGTATCTCATTGTGGTTTTGATTTCTGTTTTCCTGATGATGAATGATATTGAGCATATTTTGATGTATCTACTAGCCATCTGTATGTCTTCTTTGGAAAAATGTCTAGTAATGTCTTCTGCCCTTTTCTTTTTTTTTTTATAATTTTTTTAAAGATTTTTATTTATTTATTTGACTGACAGAGATCACAGGTAGGCAGAGAGGCAGGCAAAGAGAGAAAGGGGGAAGCAGGCTCCCAGCTGAGCAGAGAGCACAACGTGGGGCTCGATTCCAGGACCCTGGGATCATGACCTGAGCCAAAGGCAGAGGCTTTAACCCACTGAGCCACCCAGGCACCCCCTTCTGCCCATTTCTTAATTGGATTATTTGTTTTTTGGATGTTTTCAGTTTGATAAGTTCTTTATAGATTTTGGATACTAACCTTTCATCAGATATGTTATTTGTACATATCTTCTCCCATTCCAGAGCTTACCTTTTAGTTTTGTTGATGTTTCCTTCACTGTGCAGAAGCTTTTTATCTTGATGAAGTCCCAAATTGCTTTGGTTTCCCTGGCCTCTGGGGAGGTGTCTAGTAAGAAGTTGCTATGACCAATGTTAGAGAGGTTGCTACCTGTGTTCCCCTCTAGGATTTTGATGGTTTCCTTTCTCTTGTTTAGGTCTTTCACCCATTTTGAGTTTATTTTTGTGTATGGTATAAGAAAGTGGTCCGGTTTCATTCTTTCCATGTTGCTGTCCTATTTTTCCAACACTATTTGTTGAAGAGCCCGTCTTTTATCCATTGGATATTCTTTCCTGTTTTGTTGAATAATAGTTGACAGTATAGTTATGGGTCCGTTTCTGGACTTCCTTCATGCTTTTCTATCTTGGGAGTGTCGCTATGTAACCACAGCTCCCTTTACAAGGAATACTCTAAAACCCTAGTCTCTTCCTGGCTGTTTCCTTTTCAATCTTTAGGTCTTAGTTAAATATTCCTTAGTTAAATATTCCTTCCCAAAGATCTGGTTCCACTTTTCATTCAAATGGCACCACTAGAGTGTCTGGTTGCCTTAGTCATTAAGTGTCTGCCTTTGGCTTATGTCATGATGCCAGGGTCCTGGGATGGAGCCCCACATCAGGCTACCTGTTCAGTGGAGAGCCTGCTTCTCTTTCTCAATCTCTCTCTCTCTCTCCTGCTCTCTGTGCTTGTGTGCTTGCTCTCTCACTCTCTTTCTCTCTGTGTCAAATAAATAAATAACCTTTAAAAATAGCACCACCATTATTCTCTCTAAAGACAAGGTAAGGGACTCCTGGGTGACTCAGTGGGTTAAGCCTCTGCCTTCGGCTCAGGTCATGATCTCAAGGTCCTGGGATAGAGCCCCACATCAGGCTCTCTGCTCAGCAGGGAGCCTGCTTGTACCTCTCTCTGCCTGCCTCTTTGTCCACTTGTGATCTCTGTCAAATAAATAAATAAAATCTTAAAAAAAAAAGAAAGAAAAAGACAAGGTAAAATGTGTCTGTCACATCACCTCATAATTACTTCATTTAATTTTAGTATCTGTCTTTTCCCTTGAAGTTCAAGCTCCATGTGGGCACCAAGTCTGTTCTGCTCACTATTGCATTCCTAGACCCTGGAATAATGACTGGTACATATTATGTGTTCAGTAAATAATTTTGAATGAGTGAATGAATGAATGAACTAATGGACTAAAAATAAAAATTGTACAATAGGGGTGTCTGGGTGGCTCAGTGGGTTAAATTCTCTGCCTTCGGCTCAGGTCATGATCTCAGGGTCCTGGGACCTAGCCCTGCATCAGGCTCTCTGCTCAGCAGGGAGCCCGTTTCCCGCCCTCCCCCGCCTGCCTCTCTGCCTACTTGTGATCTCTGTCTGTCAAATAAATAAAATCTTTAAAATAAATGTACAATCATCTGAATTTGGAAGTTGATGGAAGGTGAATGGAGATGTAAGTATACAAAATACCTCTTTTATTTGCTAAGAACTTAATAAACACTGAATAAAACAATGCATTTTTTAAAAAGAGTAATAATTATACAAATGTTATGATGGCAAATAGAATAATTTATATAGGAAACACTAATAGCCTTCCTTTCAAAGTAGAATTTGATTAAAATTATCATCTGCTAGCCTGCATAATCTTCTATTTTTCATGGGCATAATTCAGATTAGATATACTTTCGCTTTATTTATCTTGTCATGGGTATTACTTTTTCACATGTATTTACCCTTTCATAATGTCTACTACTTTAAATTATAATGATCATATCAATGTAGTTTAATATTCTCAGAATAATTTGATGCATTAACATGAAATAGTATTCTCTGAGTTTCTTTTGTTTTAAAATATAAGTGGAAATTACCAAAACTATCTGACTAAAATTCTATACAAATTGAACAAGTCAATATAACTTATAAGCATTTACTTCATGTCTACTGTTTCCAAGACACTAGAGTGTATAAGTATGATTAAACTTTGATCCTTCTCCAAGAAAGGAACAAAAGAGAAAAAAGCTGACATTCATTTAGTATTTACTCTGCACCTGTGTCCTTCATAAACCCTCACAACAACCCTGAGAGATGATAGGACCAATTTGTAGCTAAAGGGACACAAAATACTGGAAAACTTTCCAAAATTTCTGCTGTTAAATATGATGAAAGCAATGTTTAAAATGGGTGTGTGTGTGTGTGTGTGTGTGTGTGTTTTCTTAGGTCTATTCTATTTCCCTATAATATATTGCCTTTTGTACAAAAACATTAACATTTTTAAAATTTGTATTTAAAAACAGCATGTTCAGGGAGCCTGGGTGGCTCAGTTGTTCAGCGTCTGCCTTCGGGTCAGGTCATGATCCCAGCGTCCTGGGATGGAGCCCCGCATCAGTCTCCCTGCACAGTGGGAAGCCTGCTTCTCCCTCCTCCACTCTCCCTCTTTGTGTTCCCTCTCTCACTGTGTCTCTGTCAAATAAATAAAATCTAAACAAACAAACAAACAAAAAACATAGCAATGTTTAATCATCTGTTGGTTTACTTTTCTTTTATGCTATTGTTATTTGTTATTTAGAAATGAGATACTGTTTTATATTTAAGATGTCCTAATCAATGGGGATTTTGGAGAAGACAATTTATGTATTTGTATATACAAGCAGGTGGATACATATTCATTCATTTCATATGGGGTGGAGTTGAGCTAATATCACAGGACACAACTGAAACCTCCTTTAAGACCCTTTTCTTTGGTGACAAATATAGCACTGTCCTCAGGACAGTGAAGAAAGAAAATAGTGTTTTTTGTTTTTTTAAACACAGTTGTTTCAACAAACCAATATAAAATTCACCATGGGCAATGAGTTTTATTAATTGTGAGTTATAGACAGTTATTTGGGAAGATGGTTTTGGCTTTAATGAAATGAAATCAATCTATAATAATTACAACTGAGTTATGACAATTGATTATTCCAAAAGAATTTGACTTTTTATTTATGCCAATACTCCTTCTGAGGAAGACTCCGCAGCATTGTGCAATCCCAATTCTTTCCTACTCTGCATAAATAACATTTCTTCTATTACAGTATCATTTCCAAAAGCAGGCTTTGAATACTCTGCTTGTTTGCTTAAGATAGTTCTATAGTTCTCATGAGTATCATTGAAAAATGTTTATTCTGGAAAATGGATGTTAACAACCAAATCAAAAAGTCAAATCTAAAGACTATTTTAAAAGAGATGTTTCAGATTGTTTACAAAAGCAAAAGAAAGATAAAAATTCAATCTATTTCTCCTATTGCATGTGCAAATCCTCTAAGGGCGATGTGGCTTTGGGAAGATTTTCTTAAGGAAAACATCAATGTCACCAATAATAAAAAGTTTCTAGGTTAACTACATTTAAATTATGGTGTTCATTTAAATTTTGGATAAGGCCACATCTATATAATTAGTCAATATATTTCCAAGTTTATTGAATTTAATTTCATTTATGCTCACCTTTAATGATGTGGAAAGACCTTGTTGACATTCTTTAAATCTTAAGAGATAAAACAAATGTCTGTGTGTATGTGACTATATAAAATTCTTGGAAAGCCAGTGTATGTATCTGCTTGAATGATGACCAAGAGCTTGATGTTATTTTTCTCATACAAAAATATATATATATATATTTATTTATTTTCTTTGGATTCTGGGATTTAGTACTTCAAAATTCTTCACATTATGTATCCCAGATAATGATCATTTTTATTAGAGATATGGGTTAGAATAGAAGTCAGATAAAAAACAGAAAGAATAAAGAAGAAAAAATGTATTCAGTTTGTGTTTCCCTTTCTTATAAAAACAATTACATATTAAATACCTTTGAGAAATTTCTATTGTTTGGGTGTTAAAAGTTAATGAGCCCCTGCCTGGGTGGCTCATTCAGTTAAGCATCTGCCTTGGGCTCAGGTCTTGATTTCAGAGTTGCAGAATCAAGCCCTACATCAGGCTCTCTGCTCAGCAGGGAGTCACTTCTTCTCTCACTCTACCTTAGTGCTCTTTCAAATAAATAAATAAAATCTTGGGACGCCTGGGTGGCTCAGTTGGTTAAGCAGCTGCCTTCGGCTCAGGTCATGATCCCAGCGTCCTAGGATCGAGTCCCACGTCGGGCTCCTTGCTCATCAGGGAGCCTGCTTCTCCCTCTGCCTCTGCCTGCCATTCTGTCTGCCTGTGCTTGCTCTCTCTCCCTCTCTCTCTCTGACAAATAATTAAATAAAATCTAAAAAAATAAATAAATAAATAAATAAATAAAATCTTCAAATTAAAAAAAGGAAGTGAGGCACAAGAAACTCAAATAAAACAATTAATTAGCAGTCGATATTTATTATTAAAACATAAACCATCCTTTTTAAAAAATGTTTTATTTATTTATTTGACAGAGAGAGAGATCACAAGTAGCAGAGAGGCAGGCAGAGAGAGAGGAGGAAGCACGGTCCCTGCTGAGCAGAGAGCCTGATGCGGGGCTCGATCCCAGGACCCTGAGATCTTGACCTGAGCTGAAGGCAGAGGCTTAACCCACTGAGCCACCCAGGCGCCCCCACAACTATCCTTTTATGATTAAAAATGTAAAGTTCCTGTTTACCAAAAATATATAACATTGTTAGTCAAGGTGAGGGAAAATGTTTTTTTGTTTTTCGATTTTTTTTTTAATTTTCCAAGTGATGGAAATCATACCTGAAATTTCAAGTCATTGTTTTGAAGCTGAACTAGATCCTTGGAAGCTGAACTTCATTATGTTGATTTACGCTGAGTATGTCATCCAGTTACCAAGCATGGCATGACAAATCACACCAAACTTGGTATAAAATAATGAATATTTTATTATGTTCATGGATACTGTAGGTTAGGAATTCAGGCAGCGTGCCAGCAGCCCTGGCTCATTGTCTCTGATTCCCTATATCTTGAGACTTAACTGGGAACATTTCAATGGCTGGGAGTAACGGGCTAAGAATCATCTGGAAGCTTTCTCATATGCATATGTGAGAAAACTGAACTGGAGAATTCAAAGGCCAGGCTCCATTAGGTCTGTCAACTGAAATTCTTGCATTGGAACTGCTGTCACAAGTTTCATGTGGCTTGGTCCTCCTTGGGACATGGTCACATTAGGTTAGCTAGTCTTCCTACACGAAAGTTTAAGGCTCCCATATAGTGTTTCAATGAATAAGGCAAAACCTGCATGGCATTTTATGATGGAGCCTGGGATGTCATAACATTCTCTGCCATATTTTATTGGTTGTGGCCATCATCCTGCCCATATTCAAGAGAAAAGGACATATTCCCACCTCCTAATGGGAAAATACAAAAGAATCTGTGGCCATATTTTAAAACCACCAAAATCTGGCATCTGTCCACAAACTACATTTCTTCCACATGCAAAGTTACTTCGCTGCTTTCCAAGACACTACAGAGCTTTCATTTCCTTATAGTATCAGCAGACTGAGGCTCGTGGTCCGTAATCTCAATCTAAATCAAGCCAAGGTACAGATGAGACTTCTCAAGAATGATTGCATTTGATGCACAAAACAAGATATCTTCCCCCCACCACACCCAACACACAATGGTAGGAGTGTTAAGGATAATGAAATATTATCACTGCCTCAGAATTGTTAGGCCTATAAAAATAATTCCATTAAGGGGCACTGGGTGACTCAGTGGGTTAAAGCCTCTGTCTTTAGCTCAGGTCATGATCTCAGGGTCCTGGGATCGAGCTCCACATCAGGCTCTCTGCTCAGTGGGGATCCTGCTTCCCCCTCTCTCTCTGCCTGCCTCTCTGCCTACTTATGATCTCTGCCTGCCAAATAAATAAATAAAATCTTAAAAAAAAATTCCATTAAGTGTAAAGTTCTTTAGTTATTCCTCTGTATGCAAATTCCAATGATTACATTTTAATGTAACAGAGTTTAAAATATAATTTTACATATTTTATATCTGTAATTGATAACTATATATCATCAGCTTATTATCAATGAGATCTTATTTCACATTAGTGAAGAAAGATATTCTAAATTAGATTTAATTTCCCAGAAACAAGATAATGAAGCACACAAGCTAGATGATCAAATATTTAAAGACATTGCCAATAGAATAAGTGATATTACAATAGATGTGGGAAAGATGAAAACTTGCTGAAACTTGAGTCGTGTCCTTTAGGTAACAAAACAGCAATGACTAATCTCCACTGGATATTGAAACTAGTAGGTGTCAGTTTACTTTACTGGAATTACCAGGGGAAAACAATAAAAACACTAATCTCAGACACATCATCCCGTAAAATTAAGAAGAAATCCCTCTGATCTGAAATGTTACAAGTATCACAAAGCATCTCACATAAAGAAAATAGTAAGTGGTGATAGGGGAGGTGAGAAGCTTGGTTGTTATATGCACAACACAATGTCTTCGGCAGAAAAATGTTCTAACTTGGAAAGTGATACAAAACCTGAATATTACAACTTCAAACAGGAAATAAAGAAATAAGTTTTATAAATTTTTATCTCCAAAAACTGTGACAAATAGGAACATCGTGATTCTGTGGACTAAGTCAAATCTTTTTTTTTTTTTTTTCCTAGTCAAATTGTAAAAAAGTGCTTTGAAAATACAAGATGAAGATAGAAAACATGCCCTGGAGCTTGAAGACTCTGGAGTTAGGTGCTTGAATGAAACCAAACCCAACTTTACGCTTATCTGCAGTCTGGAGCCGATAAATGTTGATTCTGAATTTTAAAGCTAAAATGGTATTAGAAAGTTCCATTTGACAGTACGAATACTTTTAGTCTCTGGTCCAATTCCAGAATTCTTTACTACTTGCAACATCTCTCCGAAACCTAAATATAACTGCCTTACTTGGTGTTTATTCCACTGAATTGCTCCGTATGTTCCAATGCTGATTCTAATCATAAGGGTTCCCAAGAAATGGATAGGAATTCCTGGGACTGAGGTGTGCTCCTAGAAGTTTAGTAGAGCTTTTCTTCCTGGTATTCCCCTGGCACAAGGAGGTAGAAGAAGGGATTGTCCCCACCGGTATTACAGGAATATCTACCACCTTCTCCCATGAGCACAGGGAAATAAGAAACCCTTAACAGTAATTCAGAGTAGTTATGACTAACAGGAACATAAAAACCCCTTGATTAAGAAAAAAAAAAAGTATTCCCTTCGGCAGCATGTATAGTAAATTTGAAACAATATGGAGATTAGGAGGTCCATGCACAAGTATAACATGTAAATTTGTGAAGGGTTCCATATTTAAAAAAAAAAAAAAAGACGCAATGTCTTCATGTGACCAAGCAGGAATGAAGACAACACAATTTTTTTTAAATGACATAGGAAAAAATGACTTGAATACATGTACTTGCATATTATCTGTCTGTATCTTTTTTCACTTCCAGAAAACTGACACCGATTTGTTTTCTTTTTCTTCTGGAAATATTAATGACATCCTCAAATGTACTAAGGGTTATTCCTGAAAAGAAATTGCCTAAACAAAATTACAGTAAATAGATCATTTGTTAAAAACACTATGGCAACTTATAATAAATTAGTTTCTAAAGTGAATGATTCAGCTCTAATATGACTATTTGTTAAGTTGGTATTAGTTTCTGTATCTTATCTTCACTTGTGATACAACAGTCTCTGAGAAAGATAGATAGATACACAGAGAGATGTCATTTAATAATACAATTATTTCAAATAAAAGAAAATCCCACACTTGGTATATTAGCTAGCAGATTTTACCAGCTAATAAGAGGATGTTTCTGGATATGACACATTTTTCAACAAAATTATCTGAATGACAGCTATGCTTTTAAAATGATTGTTTGTCGGGGCGCCTGGGTGGCTCAGTGGGTTAAAGCCTCTGCCTTTGGCTCAGGTCATGATCCCAGGGTCCTGGGACCTAGCCCTGCATCAGGCTCTCTGCTCTGCGGGGAGCCTACTTCCTTCTCTGTCTGCCTCCCTCTCTGCCTACTTGTGATCTTTGTCTGTCAAATAAATAAATAAAATCTTAAAAAAAATAAATAAAATAAAATGATTGTTTGTATTATTCAAAAAATAAAGGTAGTAAAGTGGCAAGTAATGTAATTAATTAAATGCTTTCCAAAATATGCTTAAGTAGATAACAAGCACGCACTAAATATCCGGTGTTGTAGATGGTTCAATGATCACTTGTACTCAAATATACTGAAGGAAGTTTTTTGAGACCATCTCAAACAATTGCCAAAGAAACAATATTTACATATGATGGTTCAGAGAAGAGATAATAACAAAAACGATCTGCCCTCAGGCCACTGTCTAGACCACAGGAAACCTGGTCAACAGCATAAGGGACATCACAAGGTGCGGAATCAGAAGTTTCCATAACATCCTGGCCAAGAGAAGGACACAGTGAGTCATGGCTGCAAAGTAACCAAAATCACAGTGCCCTAGCTGCTAAGCCAGTGATGGACCCAACTTCAAACCAAATCAGGCCAAGCTAACATCTTACAGCTTTAAAGAACAGATTATCCTTGAGCAATAAATTAGTGGGATTTAGAAAGCTTTGCAACAAAGGTATAGAAAATTAAAAACAAACAAGTTTTTCATGATTAATCTTAAAATGATGCTATAGTGCTTACCACCCATTGGTTCTCTATGAAATCAGGCTGGAGCTAATCATTCCATGGCATTAACCCATTCTTAGGATTTGGTTCAGATAGGAAGGCATGTGACCCTATTAGCCAAAGGCATAATGTGTTTGGAAATGTGGGGAAATTTAATTTGTTGTTATTGTTGTTGTTGTTTTAGTTGCTTCTCTCTCTCAGGGGAACCAGAGGGAAGTAAATTCTCCCTTCTGCATATTGTAGTTGTCTAAATATTGGCCTCAAACTGGTACCAGAATGAGAAAGTAGCTGCCATATGAAGAAGGGCAGTGACAAGAGAATTTCACAGAAAAGCTGGAACCAGTGGCTAAAGATAATGCTAGACTCTCACTTGTGGGTACCAGTTAATACTCTTACTGTTTATATCTTTTTGTATTGGGCTATTTTTTTTTTTTTTTGCTTAAACCAAAAGTTATTCCAATAGAGAATCTTATTCCCTTCTACCTAAATGTACCTAATTAAATATCCATATAAAAACCTAGAACTTCACTTGGCTTTATTCTTTTCAATGATCTCCTTTACACCTCAAATCTTTCCTACATTTATTAATATTTTTCAACATTATAAATGCCCCACCTGGAAATTGTAATTTATTCAATTCTGTTAACAAAATGCCCATTTACTTGAAAGCATATTGAGACTGAATATGTTCAACAATAAAGAGATAATAGATACATAAATGCTATTTCATCCCCTCCACAATTTTTTTCACATATTTATTTATCTATATTGACAGAAACAGATGCTGGAGGGAAGGGGTTCTGAATGTAGTTATTAAACGTACCTAAAAAGGTGGGAATTAGGGACCATTTTCAAACAACATATTGGTTAGTATCACCATTTCTAAGAGGGCACTATCAAAATATACTTCCATCATTGTGCCTTCAAACTGAGGAAACCTATTAATTCTTAGATTCCTGTAAAAAGTTCTCTCATGAAGGAGTTTGTGAAAGTGAAAGTAAAATGAAAACCAACACATAAACCCCCTTGGAGGAATTTCTGTGGACTGAGTGTAAAGGACCAGAGGAAAAGAGAAGGAAACTTTGTGCTGTTTTTCTTCTGCTAACATGGCTGTTAGGGACAGGAAGTACAGCATCACATCATGATTGTTCACCAACATTGTTCACCAACAACAGAACAGCGTAGCTCTGTTATTTCAAAGACACATCATGTTCTTTCTATTGCTAAAAGATGTAGACCACACAGACCAGTAACTTTATATCGCTAAAGTTAGGCTGAGATGGAACAGAATGTCTTCACCATTTGTTTGTTGATTTGCTGTGATATGCAAATGTAAGCCAAGAACTGGATTTGAGAGAAAGAAAGAAAACTAGAAGTTAAGAGTTCAAAGCTGACAGGTAGTTGAGAGGACAGGGACCTAAGTAAATTGGACATACTGGGGCCCAAGGAAGAGAAGTGGGAATGGGTGAATGAAAACTAAAAATACTTGTGGTGAGAAAAGAAAGATAAATAATTAGGACCAGTACATTAATTACTCAGTGTTAGTGGTTGCTCCCTTCATTTTATTCTCATATTTTTGCTTTTAAATAATCTACCCTGTTACTCAATGTTTCAATAAAATTCTGCCTCACACAGCACCCATGTCTTTAAGCTACCCTGAGGACAAGAACTTGAAGACATTGTTCAGAAAGGGAAGAGTAGGAAGGTTCTTAAATTAAGGTAAAAAAAAAAAAAAAATAGCCTGAAATGGAGACTGGTGAGGAGATAGAAAACAAACTGGGAAAATATGGAAAGAATGGGGAGACTTCCTATATGTGGGGTGGTGAAAAAAAAATTTATCATTGGATGTTAGTATTGAGTGACCACAGAAGATTAGAGGTCCTAGAAACACAGTGGCATTTGTGCAATAACGAGTGAGTGTAACATACAGTCTACCAGTGAGAAATAAGACTTTTTAATGTAAGTGGTCTAAAAGGTACATTACTTACCTTTCCTAAAGGAAACTAAGTTTTGGGCATATAAGTTTTTGATTACAAATATCAGTTGGGTTGACATAGTTTATTGGGTCAGCTATAGCTCTGTCTTTGTGAGTGTGTGTGCGTGCAGGCGTGTGTGAGTGTTATGTGTACAGTGAGTTTAAACTGAGAACAAAATAGAGACAAAAAATGTCTTATAAGTGAACTGTCTTCTCTGATGAAACTAAATGTATTTCACTATACAATTCATATACACACATGCACACACACACACACACACACACACACATATAATATAAAAATACAATGATAATGTACTATAGCCCACTTACTCATCAAGGAAGTAACAGGGACTCTAATCTAGTAGAGCCAAGATTTAAAAAACAAATTACTGGGGGCACCTGGGTGGTTCAGTGGGATGAGCCTCTGCCTTCAGCTTGGGTCATGATCCCAGGATCCTGGGATCGAGCCCCGCATCAGACTCTCTGCTTAGTGGGGAGCCTGCTTCCCCCTCTCTCTCTGCCTGCCTCTCTGCCTACTTGTGATCTCTGTCTGTCAAATAAATAAATAAAATCTTTAAAACAAAACAACAAATAAATAAATAAATAAATTACTGGCCCATTTTGGTTTCTTTATTTTTTGGTATTAACTATTCTGCTAGTTCCTACTGTACTTCATAACATTATCATCCCATCATTGTCATAGTTCATAGTTTGCATTATAAACATAAGCTATAGTTATAAATGGAAAGGAATTGTTTTATTAGAGTACTTATGTGGATTTTACTCTTCTCCAAAATGACCTACAAAATGCCAATTGCATACTTTATTGATTAACCTTCGGGAGGCTTTTCTCTGTGACTTTGTCCCCGTAGGACACTTGATCGGTGGCATTCTATAAAGTACCTAATTAGGGAATGTATTGAATTCTGCTTCATCTCTCTAAAGTGTCCATTTCTTTGCATGATCCAAGCTATAATTATTTTCTCATTGCTCTATTACACTGATGAACAACATTTCCAAATACCATTAATTGTCCTTCTGGCAGTACTAGCTCAGAAATATTATTGTTCAAATTATATGCTCAGTATCTTGTAGGCTGCAAAATAATATTTTAAATTTTATTTTTTATCCTCCTCTCTTAAAATAAAAACTGAGATAAAAACTAAGGTGCCTATATTTGACAAGGCAATTTCTTACAAAAAATTTTTTTTTATATTTTATTTATTTATTTGACAGAAAGAGAGACCGCAAGTAGGCAGAGAGGCAGGAAGGAAGCAGGCTCCCTGCTGAGCAGAGAGCTCAATGCGGGGCTCAATCCCAGGACTCTGAGATCATGACCTGAGCTGAAGGCAGAGGCTTAACCCACTGAGCCACCCAGGCGCCCCTTACAAAAATGTTTTAAAAATGACAGTCCATCTCTAAAACTGATAGATAATTTTATTTCAAAATAAATATCAATAAATAATCAAAAAATAAATATCAGAAGACACTCAATAAATATATTTTATATATTTATATATTTTATATTTTAAATGGATAAAAGAAAATCAGTATTAACATGAACCATCTGGTGGCTGACTTATAAATAGTGATCTTTTTTTTTACTCAATATTATTCAATATAATATACAGACCTATAAATTATAAACCACTTAATTGCTATCATTTTTGTAAATGCCACTGACCTTTGACATTTCATCCAAATCTATTTTACTGAAATACGTTTCTATTGTTTATTTTGTTTAAAGATTTTATTTATTAATTTTAGAGAGAGAAACAGACAGCACAAGCAGGAGAGGCAGAGGGAGAGAGAGAATCTCAAGCAGACTCTGTGCTGAGCATGGAGTCCAACTCGGGACTCAATCCCAGGCCCCTGAGATCATGACATGGGCCAAAACCAAGAGTCAGAAGTTTAACTGACTGTGTCACCCAGGCGCCCCTGAAATATATATATATTTTTAAAGTGATGCTTTGAAAACTTTATTAACAGTTTCTTTTCACTGAAGTTTAACTAGTGGAATGAGTAAGAAATCAAAATTCAAGTAGGTCTTCAAACAGCATAAAAATTTGGCCAACGTACTTTATATCCAACAAAAGTACTATAATATGCTAATGAACAGATGAATATATTACAGAGCCCAGACTTAGATTCTCCACTTATTAAATTCAGATGCATTTAGAGGATCATCAGAAACATTTGTAACTATTCCAAATATCATGATCTCTTAGCTTTACAAGTAAAAGCATAATTAAGTTTTACTCTACATACAGTCAATTTAGGAAATAAGTGGAAGAAAGAAATCACTCTGTATTGGAAGGGTCATTGTTCCCATTTCCATCTGGACCACAAGCAAAATTCCCAGATCCTTTATTTTCAAGGAAGGGAAACCCAGAAGAGTGATGGCATAAACATACCATAGACAAAGAACTGACCATCTTTCTACACTACTATTTGCAGAACTTGGCTATGTTGATGGAGTTAGAGTTTCTACCTTCAGATAAAAGACATATTTTAGTCAAGTAGACTCTGAGTAATCAGGCCTGAAACTTAGAAAAATATGTAAGACCGCACAGCAAGCAAGGAAAATAAATTATGATTTCAAAGCTCTCCATTTTTCGTGTTGGAAATTTTTAAAAATAATAAATCATTATTAATAATGCCAGATCTGGATTAGGAAAGTAATATTTATATGAATCCAAATTGATTTATAAAACTTTCAACACTGCACCCTGGTCTGAGAACCTTTTCTGAGATACCTCACCTTTGTGACCAAAGCACATGACCAACTTACAAATGCAAATGAAAAGCAGGCTTTGGTTATAAAACAAAAGAATGGGATTCAACAAGCTAAACCTAAATTATTAGCTTAGCATAGGCCAACCCAACAGTAGCTATTATCAAATTCAGACCAGCCCACCTTTATGAGATATTGTTACACAATATCTGCAAGGCATTTTAAATCTGTTACATAAAAATGTGTGCTTGGCATGGTTTGGGGTAGCAGGCATTGTGACAGGATGCCCACTTCTCTTGCCCTGAGGAATGTAATTAAGTACAGTGCTCAAGTACATGGTTTGCAGGAGCACGTATGATCCTCCTATTCTGGCTCAAAAGTAGCTGGGTCTCTGCTCCAAGTATCCATCTCAATCTATCTTCAATATGCATCAGGCTCCTGAAGACCACCAAGACAAATAGAAATGTATTCTTGTCCAATGTTACTCTTGGCTTCATCATCATTCTATTGTGATTGTCACCAACATTCAGATTTCTTGTACACACATTCTCACTTTTCCTGGTAGAGATGCATAGTTGTTAGCAATGAGATGAAACAGCTCATTGACTATTGTGGATGATTTTCTGTGAGTGTTTGAAGTGGCACCAGTTTGAATTCTACCTATCTAGTTCTTTGGGGAGTAAGTTGGGAACATGAAATTGCATGTCCTCAAACAGTGTGATGACATCTATAATTTCTTAATAGCTTAGCTGAAATCAGTGCCAGATATATAACGCAAAATTAACTCATATGATGAAGGAATATTGACATTTTCAGGTCAACCTAGGCTACTGATTTTCTGACATCAAGTGAAGTAGAGTTATCCTTGAGTTATAGGCAACATAGTTCCCTTGTGAGTAGTGGAATCATCATTCTATGAATGAAAGGATGAAAATTATCACTAAAACTTCCAGGATGATCTTTCATAAAAATAAGCACATATGAGATCTACTCAGAAAACCAGTTAACTTGTGAGAATGTAGAAATATTAATGTGGGTGTTAAATATCATAGGCAACCAACATCATCAGTGAAATAAATCACAATTTCAAATTCCAAGGTTTCTTTTTTTTTTTCAGCATTCAGCTAATATTTATGCAGCTCACAAATAGGGTAACATATTTGTGAAAAGTTATTTCAGATTTATTTCTCTGAAAAAAATGTGTGTTTTATGCTAGCATTTTACCAATTGACAATTTTGAGTTTAGGACAATAAAATATGAGTGAGAAACAAGCTTGTGATAAGATCTTAGATTGTTAAAACAATGAAAATTTGCAGTGCTAAATCTCTTTTTCTGGCACCAATAATTTCATTGGAACTCATTTCCTTCACAGAAATAATGACCAAACAAAAACAAAAAACAAAAACAAAACAAGTAAAGCTTCACTTTTGAAATGAAGGTAATTCTATTTAAAATCTATTAAAATTTCTTTTATGGTTTATTTAGAGAGATATTTTATCCTCTGCCATTTATTATATTTAAAAATAATCTTGTGGCCAGTTAGCTAAATTTTATTATTGCTCCATTAGCTTTTTCCTGAGTTTTATTGAATTGACCATCTATCAGATTTCATAAATATTTGGAATCCCTTCAGCTGAAATGTTTTACACCTTGTGCAATTACACACAAGTGTGGCCATGTGGCAAACTTTGTATAATAAAATGTGAGTGGAAGTGACATGCTCCCCTTATCCCTGTGATATGACACCTGCCATTGTTCCAGATGGAGACATTCCATCCAATTGTATTCCTGAGTGAAGGTGATGTGGATCACAGCTGCACAGACCTGAGATGGACAAATAAACATATGCTTCTGTTGTAAGCCACTCATTTGGAGATCATCATCAAGTGACTCCGCTTTTTTTTTTTCCTGTCATTTTCAATCCTAGCTACTATTTTCCAGATAATTCTCAAATTTTCTCTTCCCACTGATACCATACTTTTCCCAGAACATGAATCTGAGACATTCACTTGCTTACGGTTAGTTTCTTTGTATTTGCCATGACAGAAAACTGGAACAAAAGATTGAAAAGAGTAAGAGAAAATGAGGTAGAGCCAATAGAGCAGTTTCTTATGGAGCAATGAGGGAACAGGGTGGGGAAGGGCAAAAGGAGCAGGAGAAAAATAATGTTAAGCTCTATGCCTAGGGCAGAGCCTGACGTTGGAGCTCCATTTCATGACCCTGAGCCAAAATCAAGAGTTGGATGCTTAACAGACTGAGCCATGCAGGTGCCCCAAAAATGTTTTTATCAATATATTAAGAAATCGCAAAAAGAAAAAAAAATATTCGTGTCTATCTACCCAGATATTCAGATGTTCTTTCTTCTTTTCTCAGAACAGTCTTTCCTCTGCTATCATTTTATTTCATCCTGAAAAACTTTCCTTCATATTTCTTTTAGAGCAGATCTGTCAGTGAGGAATTCCTTTGGTTCTCTTTTAGCTGAAACTAACCTTATTTCACCTTCATTATTGAAGAATGTTTTTGATGGTTATAGAATTCTGGGTTGCCAGTGTTTATATGCTTGCTTGTTTGTTTTGTAGTACTTTAAAGATGTTGTTTCTCTCTTTTCTTGTCCCCAGGGATTCTGGTGAGAAGCCAGACATTAACTACAACTATTCTCCTTGTGTGTAGTATGTTAATTTTCTCTTGTTACTTTCAAGATCTACTCTTAGTTTTTGCTTTCAACCATTTGAATATGATGCACATAACTTTAAGCTTCTTTCTTCCTTTCTCTACTTGATATCCATGAAGCATCTTATATCTACCGTTCTGTTTTTCATCAAATTTGGAAAATATTTAACATTATCTCTTGAATATTTTCCCATCTGCAATTATCTCTCCTTCCACTATTCCAGTTCCATGTGCTATAATGTTTGAAACCATAACACAAGTTCTGAAGTCTCTGTTCACCTATTTTTTTAATAATTTTTTCTCATCGTTTTTTCCTCACAGAAAATTTTTTATTGATTTTTCATGAAGTTCATTACTCTTTCCTCTGTCATGTCTATTCAGCTATTAAGTCCATTCATAGAAATCTCTTAATTTCAGAAATGCTATTCTTCAGTTCTAGTATTATCAATCAATTCTTTCTTATTGTTTCCATTTACCATTTGGCACTCACTGTGGCATGGAACATATTTCCAATATGGAATAGCAAACTAGAATAATATACAAAAGGAACATCGAGACAAAAACAGAACGCATGTTTCACAAGAATGACTATGTAATATGTGTGAGTATTTTTGTCATGTATCTGGTTATGAGAACTTTGGGACACTTTGAATATATTATTAAAATGTTATGAAAATGTTATGTTGCTTTTGTTACTAGGTAACATAGTTCACTAATGTAACTATTGTTAATTTTTGGCATATGTCCATGTGATGAGCTTATGCTCAATTATGTAATTCCTAAGGAATCTTAATTAAAAACAAACCTTTGGGAGTGTTCTATAGATGTATTTAATGTCATCATGGAACTACTGAAATAGTTTTACTACTATTATTTCACTAAGAAAAGATAAAGAAGTATAGTTATTATAAAACTAACAGTGTCAATGTAAACAGTTAACTTAATTAAATCTTACATATTAGAAGTATTTTAAGCAAAAAATGAAGTACAATGGTATTTAAGATACTTCTGGAAAAACAGTGACAAAATGAGATTCAACTGTAGTGTATGTATTGTTAATTGAGGAATTTTAACTATTGAAATGACTTAAGAATAAAATTATGAGTTGGTTTTATATAAAACAATTTTGACCTTAGATGTGCTAATAATGTTCTAAAATAATGCACATAAATGTATACACACATCCTGTGTATATGTGTGTGTGTATTTGTGTGTCTTATCATGCATACAAACGGCACTCTACCTATTGGGTGATCTCAACTTTCTTCAACCTGGAAGTGAACCACAGCATCTCTGTTCAGCTTCATGGGCTATAACTAAGTTCATGGGTAAAACTCCTGCACAATGCTCACAGAGAAGAGTCTCAAACATATATGCAGCATCTGATACACAGAATTCTGGTCCATTCACAATAGAGTAGAGATACAGTATTTGAAATTTGAGTTTGAATTTGTTATCTGTTTAAATTAATAGCAGCTAAAAATACCAGAGTACAAGCATGTTACTATAACTCGATCATATCTCAAAAAAAATGTAATAGAGATAAAAGAGAAAACCATTCTAAGCAGGAAAGCATATTTTATCAAGCTACTGTTCTATTATCTTCTGTTGAAATTTTATTTTCTTTTAGGTCATTAAGCTTTACTCTAACATTATTCATCTCACCCAGCTTCCAAGGGCTCCTTCCTTGATCTCTAGTTTACATGCAATAAAAAATGTTTTCCATTTTTCCCCATCTGTACAAAATAAATATGGTGTATAATAATGATTATGGTAATAATGATAATAGTTTTTTTTACTCAGGACTCTTCCATAACAAACAATTAAAATTCATCTCAACTACAGTAGAACTCCATTGTATGTATGTGTGTGTGTGTGTGTGTGTGTTTATTTATTTACTTACTTACTTACCTACTGTGGGAGGGTAGTTGATTAGTTGTATTAACTTTGAAGTTAAGACAGAGCAGGTTTAAGTTGTATTTCCTTCCAATGAACCAGCTGGTGTTAGAAAGGCCCTGGCCTGCTCATCATTGTTTCACTTATTCATTAAAATTACAGTGGTTTCAACAGAAATCTGTTCTTGCCCTTCTCTTAAAGTTCTCTTCCAGTTAGGGCAAGTTCCAAGAAGGCAGTTCCAAACTTAGGAAATAACTGGTCAACAGTCAAGGTAGAGAGATAATCCTGGTTCTTGAACTGGAACATTAGTGAAGAACAACTTGTTTCTCTTCCTCTTACCCCTCTACCATGAACAATGTCATATCTTATTGTACTCTACCAAAGAAGTCATGAACATAACCAATAGAAGGAATAAGTCTGGATAAGGTCCTTCCTACCAGTGGGACATAGAATGAATTTCTACAAGAAAGAAGCATTCTGTTACCAGAGGGCAGATGGAAGCTGTATGAACTTAAACAACAATTTCTACCACATATAATGATAAAGACAATAAAATTACTTTTCATAAGAACAAACAAAAATATTGAACATGAAAATAAATGAGGTGAAATTGTTTGAAGCAAAACAAAAAGATTGAATGTACTCATTATGTGACTCTGGAAGAATCACATTTTAACAAATATGGTCTATATTCTTGGGTTCAGCCTCATTCAAGATCTTTTATTGAACAATATTTATTAATACTGTAGAGTCCATGAAAAGTCTGTCAATATTTCAAAAAAAGATTTTTTTTTGAGGGAGTCTGGGTGGCTCAGTTGGTTAAGCATCTGCCTTCAGTTCAGGTCATGATCCCAGAATCCTGGGATCAAGCTCCCTTCTCAGTGGGGAGTCTGCTTCTCTTTTGCCCCTCCCCACACACCCACTCATGCTCATACTATCTCTCAAAAGTGAATAAATAAATAAATAAATAAATAAAATCTTAATTTTTTTTTTAGTACTCTTTCTTTTCTTTCTATTTCTGTAATCTTTGTTTTACTCCATAACCCGGTTTCTTACAATATAGCAAGACCTTCAACAGATAAGATGGAGTAATTTTTTAAGCATACATTCAACTTATTTAAGACCTTATTGAGTTTCCAAGATTGATTCAATATTATAGAATATATTGATATGAATAATATACCAGGAAGAAGAAAACTATTTTATAAATAATTAATTAAAAACATACCTTTTAAAATTTCATTAAAATAGGAATATTAGTCAAGACAAGGTTAGGTTGAGTTACAGTTACAAATCACCCAAATCTCAGTGTTTTAGTCCCCCTAAATCTCTCTTTTGTTCCCATAAAGTCTGTAGTTGTTCAAGCTACTCTGCTGAATAATTTTCTTCCATAAATAGCTTTAGCCTTTTTGGTCATTTCAGTCTTATGGAAATCCCATATCAACATGGAGTTTGTTTACCGCCAGAGAGAGGCACCAAAAGAGATAGACAATTTGGAGGGGATAAAATTATTACATTCATGTATCAACTTTACCTAGAGTTGATTAGCCAAACCAGTCTTTGGTCATACCTAACTTGAAGGAGGTGAAAATTCAACTCTTATTATTTTGCCTGGAAAGTGAAAAGAACCAGACTCATGAGCTTATTTATATAAGAAATACCTATATCTGTCTGTCTGTGTATATAAATGTATCTATCTTCTTACTTATATGTGTCCATATCTATATACATATACATATATATATATATATATTTATTTATATTTATATACACACACACAAACCATAATAAAATGTATTCTTAGTGGAGCAATGCTGGTAACATTTTTATTAAAGACATTGCAATATGTGTCTTCAACCACTATAAACACATATTGTCCTGGATGTCCTAATCAATGTAATTTCTCAAAAAAAAAAAAAAAGGCAAAACTTTAAAACTTAGTATTTGAAATGTGGATACCTACAAGCATTTTTTTTCAAACAATGGTTTGTATGCCTGGAAATAAAAGACAATTACATAAAAATAAATAAAATAAATAATAGAAATAAAAGAAATAATATTCAGTAATTAAGATAGTTAAGTATTCAGTAGTTGAGATAGTTAAATATTCATTAATTGAGATAGTTAAAAATTAATACATGATAGCTTCAACACTTTACTGCATGACTGTGATAGCCAGTTTGAAATGTCCTAGGCCAAAAGACAACATTTTCCACAAAAATTTAGTTTATTATATATGTATTCATACACACACACACACACACACACACACACACATATATAATCACATATGAAATAAAGAAAAAATTGAATTATGTATTATGGCCATAAAAAAGCATATTATTAAAAGGCACCTAAGAGATTAAGCACAAATTAATTAGGAAATCTGAAAACTATAAAGTTGGAGGAAAGGTATGACTTATATTTGCAAAAAGAAAGCCTATTAGGCATCTATCTACCATCACAAGAAAACAGCAATTTATTATACAATGTGCACCATGGCAACTATAATTAACAATACTGTATTACATATTTGAGAGATGAAAAAACCCACAAATTTTAAATATATTACTTGCAATGGTCATAACAAAAAGCATAGCTGTTGAAAGCTGTATCAGATTCAAAGTTTTTCTTATGACCAGCCCAAAGATATTTGCTGTAGGATGCTTAGTCTCTTAAAGAAGGAACAAATGAAGGGATGAAGATATATTTTTTTAAAAATTGGATTACATGCAAATGTGCTAAGGAACTATTCAGGAGTCAAATAGAAAGTTGGAAGTTCCAAATAGTCTCTGGAGAGGGCCAGACGGAAATTCCTCTTGTTGCTTAAATGCAATGTGCTTAGGACTCGAGGAGCTTCAAGAACATAAGAATGGAAAGCTGCTCCTGCAGAAGTGGAGACAGAGACAACAGCCAGGGGTGATTTTCCCCTGATCTTAGCCTAATTCTCTCCTACTCATAAAATGTAATGTGGATCAAGCTGACCCACAGATACCACTATGGACTTTAAAAACATAAATAAATGTCATTTTTTTGGCTAAGGATTGCAGTCTTAACCTCAAAGACCTGTTACAAAGAGAAAGGGAGAAAACAGATTTGCATAGTCAAAAATTAAGGCTGATACTTATGAATACTTTTATTCAAATATATTTATATTGTTTATAGATGACAGAGGATCCACTATTAGCACACAGGGATGAGAGAAGGAAAAGCTGGCTAGTTTGTGATTAGGGAGGGAGAGTCCGGAAGAGGGGGAGAGACTTAGCTGACAGTGATGGAAACTTCCACATCAACCCTGAAGCAAGCCTTAGGCCAGAAGTCAGAACTAAGTTTTGGTCCTTACTCTACCTCTTATACCCCTACGATCTCAGGAAAAACCATTCATCCAATCTCCAGCTTCAGTTTTTCCATCTCGGAAAAAAGACAGTCTTTTGAGACAACGTATGTTCGTGTGCTTTGTAAAGTTTTAGGTCCTCCATAAACATAAGCTTGGGGTTAATGTTCTTACTAAATGTTTACTGAATTCAACCAAAATTGGCCTTGAATATCATAACGGCAATATGATTGCCAATAAACACTAGTCAGTCTAGAGTCATTTGTAAGCTGTGTGAATTCCTTACAGTAAAGGATCAAACCATGATGAAAGCATTGCCATGATTATTGCAGTTAAACAAGTTAAAACATTTCAAGTTTACTTAAATGACTACAATGGGAGATTAGGAATGACAGATTATTAAAAAAAAAAGAAGAAGAAGAAGGAGGAGGAGGAGGAGGAGGAGGAGGAGAAGGAGGAGAAGGAGGAGAAAGAAAGAAACCCCATAGCATTAGAAATATATAAAAGTCATGGCTCTAGGCTAACACAGGCATACAAACATTTAAGTTACTTTTTACTGTGCAAATGATCAGTTTGGGGACTCTTAGTGGAGTCGATCTCCTCCATTTTTTCTCCACACTCTCTGGGTGAATGTTTTTTTAATTAAATTTTTTAAATTTTTTTTCTAAACATATAATGTATTTTTATCCCCAGGGGTACAGGTCTGTGAATCACCAGGTTTACACACTTCACAGCACTCACCATAGCACATACCCTCCCCAATGTCCATAACCCTACCACCGTCTCCCGGCCCCCCTCCCCCAGCAACCCTCAGCGTGTTTTGTGAGATTAAGAGTCACTTATGGTTTGTCTCCCTCCCGATCCCATCTTGTTTCATTTATTCTTTTCCTACCCCTCAAACCCCCTGAGTTGCATCTCCACTTCCTCATATCAGGGAGATTATATGATAGTTGTCTTTCTCCAATTGACTTATTTTGCTAAGCATAATACCCTCTCGTTCCATCCACGTTGTTGCAAATGGCAAGATTTCATTTCTTTTGATGGCTGCATAGTATTCCATTGTGTATATATACCTCATCTTCTTTATCCATTCATCTGTTGATAGACATCTAGGTTCTTTCCATAGTTTGGCTATTGTGGACATTGCTGCTATAAACATTCAGGTGCACGTGCCCCTTCGGATCACTACATTTGTATCTTTTGGGTAAATACCCAGTAGTGCAATTGCTGGGTCATAGGGTAGTTCTATTTTCAACATTTTGAGGAACCTCCATGCTGTTTTCCAGAGTGGTTGCACCAGCTTGCATTCTCTGGGTGACTTTAATTAAGGTTTCTGGAGACTCCTCAGAGTCTGTAGATGCTTTGTCTACATGTTAAATCTATTGGCTTAAATGCCCTCCTATTTTAATCTCTTATGATTCTCACTCTCATGAATTACACATGGCTAATCTTGCATACCTAATCACATAGGGAAAGACATAGCCTGAGTCGTCTTCCCAATAGATATAATCTCCTTCAGGAAGTCACTGATTCCTTTTGTATTTGTAAGGTTACAGTTATGATTCAACCATTTTGTAGAAACATGAAATTCTTAGTCCTAACTTTGAAATGACATACTTCAATATTCTAGTGTTTTATCTTTTGTTGATTATTATACCTATCCAATACCTAATTTCCAATTCTATAAAGGCAGATCTAACCTATAGGGACAGAGAGCAGACTGTTTGCCAGGAACAGAAGATGGGGAAAAGAAGGTAAATTAAACATTTCAGAAGTGATGGAAAATATTCTACATCTTGACTACATATATGGTAACACAGATGTATACATTTCTCAAATCTTGTCAAACTGTGAACTTAGAGTGAGTACCTTTTATTGTTTTACTATAGGTCAAATAATTCATTTTTAGGTTAAAATTACTTAATGAGTAGGTTACTAAGAAAGAGTATAAGTAATACTATACATAATATTATAAGTAATATTATATGCTTTGCTTGCCCATATGTCTGTTAAAAATCAATAATAATAATCAATAAGTGTATGCAAACCAGTATAAGTGCCCAGGAGACTAGCTATGTATTTTAGGTGCTTAATAAGTATTTGCTGAATAAATGAACACATATTACAGCCCTGCTGGCCACATCCTGTTTTCCCTGAAAATAGAAAGGAGTAAAATTTTAAATTTTGCATCTAATAAGGATGGAGAAAAATCCCCATTAGTAAAGGAGAGCCTGATCATTGAGAAAAAATTTATATAAAAATTACTTGATAATAATATGGGTAATAGTTAATAATCCTGTACGTCCACAATACATTTTAGTCAGATCGGCTAATTTTGTTTGCTTTAGTTCCTTATTTGTAAACCTGTGTCTTGGGAATTATCTTATCTTTCTTTGCTTAACTTCAATCCCTTTGATATTTTTCCAGACAGACCCTCTTTAAATAGTTGTCTCCTCAAATTGCACTGGGAGCTGGGAATCCCCTTATAATAACCTTTCAAAAAATACCCTTGAATTTCCTCCTAGCCCGTAAAAACTAATCGTGGCATTTTCGCAAAAGGATTTATGGACAAGTAGAGGTATTTAGTTATGTATACTTAACAGACATTAAACTATGCTATTCAACAGGTTTTCTTGTGTTTTTCTCTTTGAACACTAATCATGCAGCCCATGACTCTACAGCATTAAGCATTGCACTGTAAGCCTCCAGGAGAAATGCTTTCCTGTGGTTTTTAATAGAGGACAGAGCAAATCTCGGTTTATAAAGAGATTGAGAAGTATATTCACCATGTTTAGAGTTAATCCCAACTTCCTAACTCTCTTTTCAAAGGGATTTAGCTTTAAGCCCTAAATCTTTCAGCAGATGCAAATGGAGAGTTCAGAGGAACAGTAATGATGAAAATTTTATAATCACCTCAAATTGAAGGAGTTTCTATAGCAATCGATCTATTAATATAATGTTAGCATTCCAATTTATCCCATCTGAAATAGTAACAAGTCAAAAATAGAAAGTGAGTAGCCACTTGAAAATTGCATTTGCTAAAATACATGTGCTTAATATACAATCCATCGTAACAAGAGAAGCTAACATTTTTCCAATGTTTACTATTTTTAGACACTATTCTAAATGTTTTACATACAATAATCCCACAAATTAGTTATTATTACTAGCTTCATTTTACTTCAGAGGAAACTGAAGCCCAATTAAGTCAAAGTAAGTTGCTTGTTATGTACCAAGAAGTTATAGAACTGAGATTTTTTAATCCTAAACAATCTAGGATCAAAGTCTTTGACTTTAATTGTAATATTATAGGCTTGGCATGATACTAAAGAGTCTAAATTGTGTATTTGAAATTAGCATTTCTTTTCTCCACTCCATATAATCTTTGTATGTGAACTGCTTGAGAAAGAAAAAGAAAAAAAAAAAACTAAGAAAGGTTGTGCTTTGTTGCTTTGTTATTGTGTTTTTTTTTCTTTTCCCAGCAGAAAACATTATAAGCAAACATGATACTATTATTTCTTACTGAAAGGTATATGATCAAATAACAACTCGTTATTCTTCTTCAATGTTAAGTTGGTAAGGGAAGCTGGGACTCTTATCCCTAAAGGAAGAATTAAAACATGGAAGAGAAGGTGGATTTATCAGTTCTCATGATCTAAGTTCACGATTGACTGCCTAGTGCAAGGATGGTTTATCCAATAATGTGCTGGAAGTCTACAAACTGTATAGTCCCCATTTTAATAAAAGGCAATACTAACCATTTAGTAGCCCTTATAAGAAATCTGGTACTAGAATTTTCTTTTTATTCATTAAATAGTCACTAATTTATAGATCCCACTTCTTTACTATTGCTCTTCTCAGTCCTCTCTCTACCTTATTTTTGGCCACCATTGTTTCAGCTAGAAATTACAGAAATTACCTTCCACTTCATCAAGAGGACTCCAGCCATCCTCACACTGCTGTTTGAGAAATACTCCTAAAATGCAAATCCTGTCCTATTCCTGGACTACACACAGTGAGCCATTGCCCATCCCTACTCACCATGTTCCCTGCAAAAAGATGAAACTTAGATTATCATGCAAGTCTCTCCCTTCTCCAAACATTTCTCATCACTGACACTTTGTTTCAGGCAACCTGTTATCCTTAGCACTGCCAAGGCAATGTGATATTCTATTCACTTGTATTTTATTAAAAACACAGACTTCAATGTTAAAATTTTGTTAAGGAAGTGGACATGTTACAGTCTCTAGAGATCACATACTATATGTGTACACTTGCTAGAGAAGGTATACAGGTGCCCACCACAGACAACTGAATGTAGTGATAACTATAAAGAAGGCTATTCAATACAATTTGCAAAAGAAACAACTGTGAATGTAAATGAAAAATGAAATATGTGTTGGAATCATTGTAATGTTCTGGTCCTCCGAATAATATTAAAATATATAGCTCTTATCCTGTGCCAAGAAGAGTTTTAATTGTTTTACATAAACTAACTCATTTTAACAATCTCAATAATGGTATGACTCCTACTAATTTATTTTACAGAGAAGGAAACTGAGCTACATAGAAAGACAAAGTGGGGCTCCTAGGTGGCTCGGTTGGGGATCGGGGAACTCTTGGTTGTGGCTCAGGTCATGATCTGGGAGCCATGACATTGAGCCCCTTCTCAGGCTCTGCACTCAGCGGGTGGGGGGGCAGGGGGTCTGCTGGAGATTCTTTCCCTCTGCCCCTCCTCCTGCTCAATCTCTCTCTTTAAAGATTAAATAAATCTTATAAAAAGAAAAGAAAGAAAGAAAGTAAGAAAGACAGACAAAGAAGCTTGTCTAAGATCACAGAGCTAGAAAGTCAACAAGCTGCATTTGAACCTTGCCAGGCTGAATCTAGTTTCTTTCTCTGTCTTTACTCATTCAGCCACATTGCCACAATATATAAAATACTTTAAAAAGTGATGTCCATGTATTAGGTGTGTGACATTCAAATAACAGATACAATTTCCCAGACTACTAATCCCTTCAATATCAATAACAGACTTAATACAACCACCAGAAAAAAACAAGCCAAGAAAGTCAGCCCTGGAGGTCAGGCCAGGCTGGTGGGCCACCAGCCAAGAAACGGAAAAAGGAATGTTCAGGGGCACAGGGTAGGAGTTAGAGTTTGTGTTTGGAGGGCCAAAGGGAGTAGGGGTAAAATATGGTCAAGGTTTACAGGTTGGGACATGGATCACAGAGGGCAGAACAGGGCAGGGAGTACAGGAAAGAATTCCATCCAAATGAGGAATCATGAAGTGCACTGTTCCGTTTTTAAGCTGCCAAAATTAAGAAGGTAGGCGTGAGTTTAGACAGGACTGTAGAAAACAGAGGTTTCTGGGTCCAGAAAAAAATGTGTGGGTTTACACAGTTAATACTGAAGTATTACTAGTTGGTTTTATTAAAGTTGTTATTTAAATTCCAGTTAGTTAACATACAGTATAATGTTAGTTTCAGGTGTAGAATTGAGTGGTTAGACACTTCCATACAACTCCTGGCACTCATCACAAGCGTCCTCCTTAATCCCCACCACCTATTTCCCTTATCCCCCCACCCCCCTCTCCCTCTGGTAACTGTCAGTTTGTTCTCTATTCAATAGTTAGTATTTTAAACAAAGACCATCGGTTTGAGATGCTTTTCTGGCCCAGGAGAGACCGCCCCAAAGTGCAGCTCCCCAGAATCTAGCTGGGGGAAAATGTGATGATGACCACAGAGGATGTACCTCTCATGGGACACCCCAGATATTCTACTGTGAGTCAATACATAGTCTCAACCAAAGCTCTGTTTCTTAGAAACTCTGAGATCTTAAGCAAGTTCATTGCTGTTTGTAAAATGGGGATAATAAAAGAACCTGCCTTATAGGGATGGATGAAATGATAAAAATCTTTTGGAACTTAAGTTGAACACTGAGCTCTTCCAAGTAGTTATAATCATTATCCTGATTAGCAAAAATGTAACTTAAATACCCATATTCATCTCCTTGTTCTTTTATCAGAATTTAAGCTAGAAAAATTTAAGTATGCTGATAATTTTAGAGAAAAATGAAGCTGAATCCTCTCTACTGTTTTATTTTTATTAGAGTTTGTTTCTTAATGAGTAGAATAAGCTTATTTATCAATTAACTGAGTTAAATGTACTTAATGAGTAGAAGAGTAAACTAGTAAACTTCACTGGCATTCTTTAATCTAGGAGAGAGTTTTTTAGTTTGAAAATCACTCTTTTTTGATATTTTGAATATTTTTTTCATCTTATTCTATTTTATTTTTATTTTATTTTTATTTTATTTCTTTTCCATGTTCCAGAATTCATTGTTTATGCACCACACCCAGTGCTCTGTGCAATATGTGTTCTCCTTAATACCCACCACCAGGCTCACCCAACCCCCTACCCCCTCCCCTCCAAACCCTCAGTTTATCACTCTTTTTTTTTTATTAAATGTGAGTATTCTATTAATTCACAGATACATTCATTGGTGTGACGTCAGTATAGGTATATATAGAGCTTGATCCCGAACCACTATTTAGTAATTTTCTGTGCTCCTGAAAGGTAAGACATCAGACCAGAGTGGTTGTTGGAATTGCCACCTTGTAATGAAACCAGAGGCAAGTTTCAATGAAAACATAATTTTCTCAATAGCTTAAATTATATAGAGACATGTTGCAACAATTTGTAAATTCCAGTAGCTATTCTGAGTTGTACATAGGCCTTTGTGTGGTCTAATCTAGGGAATCTCATCTAGGGAAGTTGTGTGGAAAATCTGATAGGTCAGGGTAGCCACAATAATTCTGCCTTATTTCTAATTTACAGCCTCAGGAAAAAGGTAAAAGAAGGGAAGTCTTTACATAAAGGCAGCCACTGATGATTGAGGGGTTGTCAACTAGGCCAAAAACATTGGTTTCCAATGAAACTATGCAAATTAGTGCCACTGTTGAAGAAATGCATTAATATTTATATTAATATTGCTTTATAATATCTTAAAAGGGATCAAGAGTGTCGTAAAAGAATAATCATCTACAACAGTTTCTGGATGATTTAGCTGCATATGTCTTGCTTCAGAATCCTGTGGGAAACTAAAAAATCATGTGTAATGAACCAAAATCTCTGGTAATGTAGCTCCCTGATCTCCACACTTGACTGTGTGAGTTTTGTCAATGCTTTCTGAGCACCTTCTTGAGAATCGCCCACTCCCTACCTGCATGTACAGGGGATCATTGGTGTTGGTTCCCCTTCAGTCCCCCAGATCTTGCCATAACTGCAAGTCCTTCTATTACCTGCAGGATGTCTCTTCCAACTCAAAATACCCCAAGTGGCTTCTGCTTTTCTGACCAAATCTGAACTGACCTGGGCTCAGAAGTGTGAAAGGAATAGAAATCACAAATGTCTTCTCCTTTATTACCGCTGGTAACTAACCCTCTTTTTACTCCTTTATAGCAGGTGGTCTCCTAAATCTACGAATATGTTGATTGCTCAAGGTAAGCTATTGTGGTATGGCAAAAAAGTACTGAAACATCTGTTTAACTTAGTCTGATTTTGTATTAAATTCTGAAACTATAAATACCTGTCAATACTGAACATAGTTAACTCTTTAAAAGTATAATACATACTTCAATACCTATCAATGAGTCTGAAAAATCAAACTTTAATGATACTACTAAAATTCTTTTATATCCATCCTTAATTTCATCTCTTCCTTCTCTGCTGTCTACCCCTCCCCCAAATCAGTAATGGCCTCACAACTGAAATATTCATTTTTAACTTCTATGTTCTTCTTGCAACTTGCTTATTAATAACCAGCATAATGTTTGTAAGATTCTGTGATTGATGATGATTTAGTTACCAATAACGATAATGCATCATGTTTTACTACAGACAGATTTGCATTATGAGAATGTGACACAGTCAATTAATTTATTTTCTTCTCAATGCATCTTTGTGGTTCTGGTATATTGTTAATTTGTTCATTTGTTTGCCTCCCTTTGTTTGGCCAGTACAAACAATGCCACTGTAATGAGCATTTGGCATTCAATTACATGACTTGTGGTGAACAAAGGTCAAAGTTTCTCTAGGATAAATTACCAGGAGTGGGATTATGCATTCACACTTCACATTTTCAAGTTCCATTAGATAATGCCAAATTGCTTTCAAAAATGTTTTCACTAATGCACAGCCTATCTGCTTTGTAAGAGTTCCCGTTATTCTACATTCTTGCCAAAACTGCATGTACTTGGACTTGTTAATTTTTGCCAATCTGGTGGGTGTGAAATGGCATCTCATTGTGGTTTTAATTGGAATTTCCCTGATTACAAAAGAGGTTGAAATCTTTTCATACAATTATAACCCATTCATTGAAATGTCTGTTTATGCATATTACCAATTAATATATTGCACTATTTGTCTTTTACTTACTCATTTGTGGGAGTTCTTTATATGTTCTCTGTAATAATTCTTTGTTGATCACATATTTGTTGGCATAATATGCAGTAACTTTCTTCATATCCTTTATGATATTTATTAATATATAGAAATTACTAATTTTTCCTTATCCTTTGTTCCTTTAAAAAACAAAAGGCTTTGGGGCACCTGGGTGGCTCAGTCAGTCAAACTCTTGGCTTTGGCTCAGGTTGTGATCTCAGGGTCGTGAGATCCAGCCCCATGACAAGCTCCACACTCAGCACCGAGTTTGCTTAAGACTCTCTCTCCCTTTCCTTCTACCCCTCCCCCATGTGCTTTCTCTCTCTCAAATAAATAAATCTTATAAAAATTAAAAAAATGAAATAAAAATATAAATAACAAATAATAAAATTTTAAAAAGCCTTTAATACTACAAAGACATAATTTTCTCCCGATTTCATTGAAAACATTTCATAATTTTATCTTTCATGTCTAGGACTTGAATTTACTTTGTACATGTCAAAATAAGCTGTGGATGTAAAATGCACTTGAAAACTCTTCAAATTCTTTATACAAGTTAATAAACCACAATGAAATTATGAATCATGTGGTTAGATTTCCCATATTATCACTTGTTTTGAGATTATTGGGAAGAAATTAAAAATGAAATGAATACTTGAGACCCATGTTCTAAATCATCATTTTATTTTAGGGTAGTACCAATCCACACATAAGAAATTATCTTCTTCAACATCCTCAATCATAATTATGTTAGAATATGGAATTCTTGCAGGCCATTTTGACACATTTAAAAATGTAAATCTTGATCCATGCAATAATGGAAACTAGTCTCCCTTAGAAACTTATTCTTATGTGTCATTGCTATAGCAGGAAAGCAAGTCAAGCCTGCTAAAGAGGCATAGTTTTGTTTTGTTTGTTTTGTTTTTAATTTTATTTATTTATTTGAGAGTGTGAATGAAAGAGAGAGAGAAAGAGCAAGCAGGAGCGGGGGCAGCGGCTGAGGAAGAGGAAGAAGTAAACTCCCTGCTGGAACTTGATTCCAGGATCCTGGGATCATGACTTGAGTCTAAGGTAGACACTTAACCAACCGAGTTGCCCAGACACCCCAAGAAGCATGGCTTTTTATAGCTGTCTTTACTAATCCTTATGAGATAATTTTAAAGCATCCAAACAAAGGTAACAGAAAGATCGAGATTTTGCTTTGTTCTTCCTTCATTATAATATTTAGTCTTCTTACATTGATTCATTCAAAATGTATCCACTAGAAGTCTATTTTTAGTACATTATGTTTAATTACATTTGGTTTGTACAATTACTGACATGTAAACTTTTATTTCGCTTTTAGAGTTGGAACTCATGAAACATTTTTGGGAAAATGTCTAGTCACTACTATCTTAAACAATCAAGAATTGAAAATCTTACTCCAAATTTCTAGTGACAAAACTTTTGTAAATATTCTAAGATGCAAATATAGTTATCCAAAATAAAGCTAAATTAAGACAGTGAGAATTTTTCCCTCATATTAAAAAAGAATTCTATAAAAGATAATTATAACAAAAAGCTATTTCAGTAGTCCATGAATAAAAATCCAGATCTCTCCACAGTTCCTGTTGGAATATAAAGTTCACAAAGAATATCAGGCATTTTTTTTAAAAGAAGCAAACAAACATCTAAACCTTTTAAAGTGTAATATTCTCATGTCAAGCATTCTGATTTGTTTTTGTAAACAAAAATTCAAAGAAAATCTTTCAATTCTGCTTGTGCAAGCTTATATAAATAAATACTAATGTTTTGAAATATACAAAGATCTGAATTCTAACCCCAGTTAAATCACAATTATCTGCTGGATGACCTTGGAAAGTAACTTTTTTCAACCAAAATCCCTTTCCTTAACTACCGCACATCCCATAGTTGTTGTGTGGAAATCAAATGGGAAAATCAAATCAAATCAAAAGCAGTAAATGCTAGGATTTCAATATACCTGCAATATATGATGTGGGAATGTGACAAAGTAACATTAGTGTTAGTTAGAAGGCCCAGAAGAAATTTCCAGTGAGTTCACTAAATTTATGTTATACCAATTTTGAAACTAAATGTTCTCAATTAAAAAAAAAAAAACTACATACTATAAAATTTGTGAAGTTATAGTCAAAGTTATGGATTTAGCATATGAGTTCGTAACAATTTAATCTGGCTTTAATATCACAGGCTTCTGGCCAGGATTATACCTCATACATTGCTGAAATATTTCCCTGAAAGAATTCCATACTTTGAGAGGGAATTTTATATCACTGTATATGCCAGCCCTCAAGCCTCAACTAAACTCAACTTGAAAACAATGCGGTACACAACACCCCAGCACAAAATTTTCTCGCATTACTTAAGAGGTCCTGATTGGATAGTAGTGATCAACCCACATGGTACGATATCATTTAGCACCACTTTCCAGTAGCATGTTATTCACAGTCTGACAGCTATGTCCGCAGGCTTTGTAGGGGTTACAAATGGAAGTGGGGCACATACCTCCAACTTTCTCTTGTTCATTACCTTTTGTTCCCTGACAATTGTGGTTTTATCTATTTCATGAGACTGTCTCCTTAAGCAAAGGTTAGCAGTAGGACTGAAAAGAAACTCAGCATTCTCTCTAGAACACTGGAATTTTCAGAGGTAGTGATTCTATCCAATTCAAACTACTGGTCAGTTACTGCCTCTTCTTTTGCTCGTATTTATTTGATTTCTAAGATACCTTCAGAGATAGTCAAGTCAGGTATACCAGTATGTTTAGGAATAATGATTATCCAAGTAACATCCAAAATTTAAGCACTAATTATGATTATTTCATATAATTACTAATTACTTTTGGACTCATGTGAAGGCAAATGAAATAAAATATACATATTAACTATCAGACCTTTGTTTATTTGATTAATTAATTTTCCCTAGGTGTGGTTCAGGAACATCTCAGTCAACATTAAACTGTAGATTTTATTACATCAAAAATTAGATATAACTACTAAAAGAAATAATACAGAGGGAAATACAATAATTCAGAACTTGAAGGAAGACCTTCTACCATAAAGTCTGTATTAGTACTTCTGTCTTTTTTCTTATTTATCTATTAGCATCTTATCCATGTTAAACATATCCACTGAGAGTCTGTTTCCAAGTTGGTGGTCAAAATTCCCCTCTCTTACTCATGACTTTGGATAGTCCCCTCTCACGCTGACTTTTGCTTGACTGTGTGACCTTCCCTGGGCAATAGAACAAAACAGCTGGAAGTACTTGTTGGTGGGACTTTCCCCCACCAAGAGAACAAGTATAATCAACAGTGCTAGAGGTTGAGAGAACATAGGGAAGAAACTCTAGCTATCCATCCATTCCACCAACTGACTGCAAAGATCAGCCAATTAAATGCAGACCAGAAAACATCACCCAGCTGAACCATAGAATCAGGGACAAATAAATGAAAAATGATTAGCCTTTGTGCCACTAACCTTTGGAGTTGTTTTCACAAAACAAAATCTGACTAATATCACTACTATCATATTTTCAATGAAAAAGAAATGATAAAGGAAGACAATTTTATGGTGAGTTTATAATCTGATTTGTATTATTAATTTAATATGTGACTTCTAGAACTGAATTTTGGCAAATTCTCACATTTGCATATGTATGCGATACTGGAACATGAAAGTCTTATATATAACTTTTTATAGAATGTCTTAAACATTGCATATATTTAATGCAATTAGACGAATTAAAGCGATGGCTGAATTATGATTTTGAATTTAAAACTTTAAAAATTACTTTTAAAATAATTCTAATAAATTTCATGTACTAGAATGGTTTAGAGTGATTTCTGTTTATGGTACCACCAAAAGGAATTTTTGTTTAGAGTTATTTATTGTTTCCTAGGTAATCTGTGTTTTCTAGTACTATCCCCAAGAGGAAATTTGCATGTGAGTTTGAATGTTATATAGTTTGAACATTTTTAGGAAATACAAGAGCTGTTGCCAATTCTCAGGGAGATTTCCAAATACATCCTCCTGAAGGAGAAAGTGCTATGAGGAAAATCTCTCTGAAACAGCCCTTATAGAAATAAATATATACCCTAAGCCAAGAGAAGATTTCTAGTTCATTCCCTATGCCAAGGAAACTAAAAGAACAGTTAGCAGAGTGGATGCTACAGAGTTACAAAAAATTTCCATACAACAGCTCTGCAGATCATTAAATAGATTCCATATAAAAATGCCGTTTGTCCTTGGACTTCACTATCCTATATCTATACAACGAATTTACGTATCTGTTTTCTATCAAGTTATTTTGTGAATGTCCCAAGCAGCCTCAATTTCAGAAACTGGCTTCCTAGCTAATTAAACTCAAGCTTTTCCCCTTTGGTACTGCCTTCAATGCTGCCAAACCTCGTGATCTAGACACAGAGTTGGGATGTACAGCCAATAGTAACCATCTCTGATGCCCCTCAATGACCTCTACTGGAAGGAAGAAGACATAATGTTCTCTTACCCTCTGTGACACAAAAGAAATAGGACCGTGCCTTCTAATAAGATTTGAAAAACTTAGAGAAAATGAAAATAAAATGGAAAAGTAGCTTAAAATTGCTATTATCCATTCTTAAAGCCTATGGCATTTCTAGGTTCTACCTCATCATCCTTGCATAGCTCCTGGCGGGTTTCCATAAATAGTTTAGAGGGAAGGGTTGAAGCAGAATAACCTTGTAGAAATTTATTTATTGCAATAACTGGCAAGAGATGGTGGATGCTTTATGTCAAAAGCTGGCAGTGGTAGTAGAAGTTTGGATTTGCAGTATGTGTGTCTGTTGATTGGACATGAGGTAAGAGGAACACAGAGAAATTATGGGTATTCCAAGAATTCAATGTTGGCATCTAGAAAGATACTGCCTTTTGGAGACTGGAAGGATGTTTGGTGGGGAAAATCAAGAATACAAATTTGGATATTATTAGATGTCATCATTAGTTAAATATTTAAGTGAAATGTCAAGTAGACAGTAGGATATATGAGTGTGAAGGTCAGAGAAAAAGTCTCGAGAGAAAATAGAAATTTGAGAGTTGTAGGTAAAGAGAAACCAAACTTTTTAAATTCTGCATAGAGATTTTATCTTCAGTTAGGATGCAGACTCTGTTACCATGATAACCTGATAAGAGTTAAATGTCATCTCCAGGCAACATTACGTAAGACAGAAGTTATCCCTGATTTGCAAATTACATCTGGACAAAGAGTTATGAACACCAAATTGGGTTATATATTGGGCTTTCCTGAGAGCAATGACTCTTATAACATTATGTATCCTGCAGAGACCTGGAATCTATGCCTATAGAAGTATTGGCTCCTGTGTGACATGAGGCTTTTAAACCAGAGAAGATTCCCATCTTCTGAGTATGGGTGAGTATGGTCTTCCTTCTTGAACCTGAGTTGTCGTCTGATTCAGTATCTTCTGGATACTTTTGTGAACTGTTCCACGGACTGCTGCAAAAAAGAAATATTCAATGTTGAGCTGCTGGCATGCTGTGGTTCCTGTCTGATAACCAATCTAAAACCAGATTGATGTCAAATGTGGTTTATGATAGTGTCTTGAGTCTAAATGTGTAGTTGAGCCCGAGAAGACTCTTGATGAGCATAGGAGTAGTGTTCAGCATGTGGATGGTATCTAAAGGTGTAAGGCTAAATGAAATTTATTTTTTTTTAATTTTTTAAAGATTTATTTATTTGACAGAGAAAGAGAAAAAAAGTAGGGGGAGTGGCAGGTGGAGGAAGAGGGAGAAGCAGGCTTCCCTCTGAGCAGGGAGCCTGATGCAGGCTCGATACCAGGACACCAGGATCATAATCTGAGCCAAGGCAGATGCTTGACCGACTGAACACGTACACGTCTCTAGATGAAATTTCTTAAGAACTACCAACAGAGGTAAAGTTCTGAAAACTGGGCTTTGAGGCACCCCAGAAGTTAGAGGTCAGGGATAAGAGGAGGAACAAAAAGACAAAACTGAAAATGAGCACAGAATGAGGTAGGGAGATAACGAAAAGAATGTGGTATACTAGAAATCAGGGAAAAGTCATCTCTGTCAAATGTTCTCTATGTCACTATAAAGTTGATTACCAGAAAAAGCACACTGGGAGACAGTAAATTTTGGCTAGCCTCTTTTACAATTAACTGATACTCATGACATACCAAAGAGGAAAAAATCTAGTCTACCTCTTCTGGAATTGGAGCTAGAAGTTCATGAAGTTGGAATTAGTTAAAGGCACTGTAGCTTTTCCCAGAGATGCAAGGTGGACCAGATATTCAACAGTAGAGGGCATGGTAGAAGAATAACTAGAAGAGGAGAAAGAAACAGAGTGAGGGAAGGTTTTGTTTTTACTTCTATCACTATTTCATTCCTTCATAGAAAATGACCAAAGGAAAGGGAATTGAAGGTTTTCTGTTTTTGCTATTCCCAAAGACTAAGAATGAAAATTCACATGAACTTAGGTAAAACTGCATGTCAACTACACTCAAATAAAAAACCTAAAAAGTAAAATTCCCCCGAAAACTAAAATATGCAAAATAATAAATAAAGAGCAATAAATATTTGGTAAGTCCATTAATTTTAGGATCTACTAACTACCTTAAATATCAAAGGAATACACAATTGTGTTTACCGTTAATTAAATTTCAGCATAATTACTTCACAATAGTTATGGGGTTTTTTGTTTTTGTTTTTGTTTTTTAATTACATGCTACATTCGGGGCACAGTCATTTCCTATTCTTCATTTAGCATATGGCACTTTCTTTGATGACACATGTAGGCTAGGGAAAGTTTCAATGGATGAAAGCTGCAATTCTAGTTATTTCATACACCCTGTTGCTAGTCGGTGCATGTTGCTTTTGCCATTGGCTTATGAATCCCCTTTCATTTTATTGACAAGCTCACCTTCACCATAATTGAGTTGTCAATGAGGACTACATCTGGCATTCCACTCAAGAGGAAATTTCACATTATGTCATAATACTTAGAAAGGGAAGGTAGAAAGTTGATATTCTCTCAAATTCCTGTGACTTACTTCACTTTTTATGTGAAGAGTCATATTAACAAATACTGGTATGATTGGCACATTCTCATAGGCTAGGAGAAGCTATGAATCTAAAAGCATCTTAGTTGTGCAACCAACCATTATTCAAATGCCCCCCACCCCCCAAAAAATAATGAAATGAAATAAAACAAAATGAAATGATTTAAAAAATAGCAGAAATAATTAGTTATGTGAGTGTTATCCTCATAGTCAAACTAATTTCTGGTAACATACTATTTTATGTGAATAACTCCTAATAAAACATGAAGTTGTATGTGATGGAAATCAGATTATCCTTTTAGATACATAAAAGGAACTCACTTGCTGTTAGTATAATTCAGATAGGAGCTATGACAAACCTCGTGTAATCAACAAAAGAAAATCAGATATCCCAATTAATACTTTAAATAAATTTTTCTGGGGTTAGATATCCCTATCACTATATGTCTATCTCTATTATCATCTGTATATCCACTCATATATAATAGAAAAACCATTTGGTCAAGGAAGAATTTATTCCTGTCCAAAGGTAAAATATACATAGCTTCCTGAAAACAGTAGCTGCAATATGAGCTTAAGAATAAAATTAAAGAGCAACTGATCGGGCTCTCTGCTCAGCGGAAAGTCTGCTTCCCTCTCTCTCTCTGCCTGCCTCTCTGCCTACTTGTGATCTCTGTCTGTCAAATAAATTAAAAAAAATAATAAAATAAAAATAAAATTAAATTAAAGAGCAACTGAAACAAAAAACTGTGATTCTACAGCTAAGACCGGCTAACATTCTTGGGGCTTAATCTCCATAAAGAACCAGTAAAAAAAAAAAATTCATTTTAGGGGCACCTGGGTGGCTCAGTGGGTTGGGCCTCTGCCTTCGGCTCAGGTCATGATCCAGGGGTCCTGGGATCGAGCCCCGCATCGGGCTCTCTGCCCAGCAGGGAGCCTGCTTCTCCCTCTCTGCCTGCCTCTCTGCCTACTTCTGCCTACTTGTGATCTCTCTGTCAAATAAATGAATAAATCTTTTAAAAAAAAATTTCATTTTACATAATTTTACCTAAGTTATCAAAATAATGATCACACATTTTTTAAACTTCTGACTAGCAGTAAGAATTAGCTGAAGGTACTAGACACAGAAGCAGGAAACCTTACTTCACAACTCAAGATTTTTTGAATTCATTTTTAACCTTGACAAAGCTCTCTTGACATTGCTAAGCCTTCCTTGTAAAGACAGGTTTCACTATCATTAAGCTTTTTGAGATATGGAACCCTCTAAGGTTAGAATAAAAGCTAAAAGAACCCCTTACCCAAAAAAACACATGTAAGAACAAGCCTGTGGTTTAAAAATACCTTAGAACCCCAAAATAGCCATTATAAAGGGTATTTGATAGTTTTCCTGTAATTAGACATGAACTTTTAAAAAATTGTGGAACATTTGCTAATTTAATGCCATATAGGTACTCTTTAAATCTATATCATATACCTGTTCTAACAAATGAAATTCCTTGATAGTTTATTTCATTTTATTGCTGAATAATAATCCATTGAATTCTTGTTTCATTCACCTACATTTTGGTTCCTACCAAATATGAGCAAAACTGCTATAAACAACCATATTTAATATTCATTTCAAATCAATTGTGTAGCAACCTAGAAGTATGATTGTTGGGTTGTATTCTAGACAATGTTTACCTTTGTAAAAAAAAAAAAATGCCAAATTGTCTTCCTAAAGGACTGTGCCATTCTGTATTCCCATCAGCAGTAAATGATAGTTTCTATTTTTTCATATTCTTCACAGCAATTGATATCATCAGGTTTTTAATTTTAGCCAGTCCAACTGTTCAGTGATATCACATTAAGACAAATGATGTGGAAGGTCTTTTTACATGCTTACTTGATAACTATGTTACAAGTGAAATGCCTGTTCAGATATTTTGCCTATTTTTAATTGGGTTTTTCATTTTTTTTTTAAGATTTTATTTATTTATTTGTCAGTGAGAGAGAGAGAGAGAGAGCGAGCATAGGCCGACAGGGCAGAGGCAGAGGGAGAAACAGGCTCCCTGCAGAGCAAGGAGCCTGATGTGGGACTCCATCCCAGGACGCTGGGATCACAACCTGAGCCAAAGGCAGCCACCCGACCAACTGAGCCACCCAGGTGTCCCGGGTTTTTCATTTTCTTATTATTTCTTTTGAGAAGTATGTTGTGTATTTTGATTAAAAGTCCTTTATTACATATGTTTTGGCAAATATTTTTTCCTAGTGTATGGTCTGGCTTCTCATTTTCTCAACAGTTTTCTTTCAGAGCAGAAGTTTTTAATTTTAATCAAGTTTATCTTGCCCATTTTTCTCTCTGATGTATCTAAAAGAGTAATCTGGTGTTGTACCTAAAAATTAATCACCAAATCCAACATCACATATATTTATGACATTTTTTTCCTTTTCTTTCCCTAAGAATTTTATAATTTCACATAAAGGTCTATGATGAAGTTTGAGTTAATTTTTAAAGAGGTACAAGGCATGTGTTTAGTTTTTTTTTTTTTTTTTGTCTGTTTTCAACATATGGATACTCAATTGTTAAGAACTATTTGTTGAAAATGTTATCCTTTCTGTTTTCAACTACCTTTATTCTTTTGTTGAAATTTGGTTGGCTATATTTGTGTGATCTATTTTTGGTTTTGTATTCTGACTCATTGACATATTTGCTTACTCTTTTGCCAATTTCATATTGTTGTGATTATTCCAGATATATGTCTTGAAATCATGGAATTTGACTTGTTCAATTTTGTGCTCCTTAGTACTGTGTTGTGTACCCTGGGTCCTTCCCATTTCCATAAAAGATTTAGGATCAATTTTTGGTATCTTCAAAAACAGCTTGTTAGAATATTGATTAGTACTGCACTGTTCTATAAATCCAGATGGGAAGATATGATTTGGTTTCTAAAAGCTTCACCAAAAATAAGTGTGAAAAATAAGGATGTGAAAAGGAAACACTGGAAAAGCTGAGTCTTCCAATCCATGAATATAGACTATCCCTCCATTTATTTAGATATTCTTTGATTATCTTAGTCAGTGTTTAATAGCTTATTGCAAAACTCAGAAAATATGTTGTTAGATTTACTCCTAAGTACTGTATATTTTTGATGCTAATGTAAATAATAGGGTTTTTTAAACTCCAAATTTCTTTATTGCCCGTATATTAGAAATCAATTGCCTTTTTTTTAAATTTTTTTTAATTTTATTTTTTATAAACATATAATATATTTTTATCCCCAGGGGTACAGGTCTGTGAATCGCCAGGTTTACACACTTCACAGCACTCACCATAGCACATACCCTCCCCAATGTCCATAATCCCCCCCAACCCCCCTCCCCCCAT